>NW_027195082.1:0-117500 GCF_038502225.1 Cherax quadricarinatus
GGGCAATGTGTGGTGTGAATATAATGCAGAGAATTCGTAGTTTGGAAGTTAGGAGGAGGTGCGGGATTACCAAAACTGTTGTCCAGAGGGCTGAGGAAGGGTTGTTGAGGTGGTTCGGACATGTAGAGAGAATGGAGCGAAACAGAATGACTTCAAGAGTGTATCAGTCTGTAGTGGAAGGAAGGCGGGGTAGGGGTCGGCCTAGGAAGGGTTGGAGGGAGGGGGTAAAGGAGGTTTTGTGTGCGAGGGGCTTGGACTTCCAGCAGGCATGCGTGAGCGTGTTTGATAGGAGTGAATGGAGACAAATGGTTTTTAATACTTGACGTGCTGTTGGAGTGTGAGCAAAGTAACATTTATGAAGGGGTTCAGGGAAACCGGCAGGCCGGACTTGAGTCCTGGAGATGGGAAGTACAGTGCCTGCACTCTGAAGGAGGGGTGTTAATGTTGCAGTTTAAAAACTGTAGTGTAAAGCACCCTTCTGGCAAGACAGTGATGGAGTGAATGATGGTGAAAGTTTTTCTTTTTCGGGCCACCCTGCCTTGGTGGGAATCGGCCGGTGTGATAATAAATAAATAAAATAATTACTAACACATGGGTGGCTAGGATTTATGCAAGAGTAAAGTGCAAGAATTACTCTCACAAGGTGTCTACTTAAGTTGTATAATTGGTGATTATTAATTCCCTAACCATGGCTGGGTCTGAGGAAGTTAGTGTGGCTGGCAAGTCCATGGATGCCAAAGCAAAGAAAGCGTCACTACAAGCTCGGAAGGGTCATGTTACTAAATCATACAACAAGTGTATGGAGTTAATGAGACAAGAAACGGTAAACCCTGATGAATTAAAGCTACACCTAGATGCCTTAGAAAATAGACATGAGTCATATAGATTGTGGTTTAAAGACTGTGAAAGAGATCTGCTAGAGAATTGTGCAGATGATGCTGAAAGGGAGCGGCTGCTGGATCAATATTATGAAGTGGAGGACAACATTGTGTCCTGCAAAACTAAGGCTTTGGAGAAGGTAAAGGGTGTAAACAATGTTGTTGGTCAACCTAGTAAGGAAAGTCAGAGGTGTCTACCAAAACTCCCAAAATTATGCATGCCTGTGTTTAATCCGGGAGAAAACTGGGAGGAGTTTTGGTCTATCTTTAAAGCAGTCATACATGATAGGAGTGATCTTGCAAGTGTTACCAAATTATGCTATTTAAAGGGACAAGTAAGGGGAGATGCGCATGTTCTCATACAAGCATTCCCAAATGTAGATGACTCCTATAGTGAGGCAGTTGACTTGTTGGAGGTCACTTACGGTAACTTGGAGCAAAGTAGGCTGGATCTAGTAGCTAATTTGGCTAGTTTGAAGACTCCAGATCACAACTGCAACAGCTTACAGCAATTTAGGATCAAACTAGAAAGCACTCTTAAGACCTTGAGTAATAAATATGATCTGGAGGGAGCAGAGTGGTTGTTGAGTGCCTTGATTCAGAATAAATTGAACCACAAGACAGTAGAGTGGTTATCTAACAGATATCACAAGGGTTACTTCGGGTTGGAAGAAATAAGAGTGGGACTGCAGGAGCTAATTGTCCAACTGCAGACCAGCCAACCCATTACCTCTAGGAATACCACGTCTACAGACCCCAGTGCACCTGTCAAGTTCCACAAAGGGAAACTTTATCCTAATATCAATAATCCTAAGTCACCTACTAAATGGGGTTACGTAGGCACGTATCAAGTGACAGGGGCCGGTAATAGTGGTTCTCCACATCAAAGCAAGAGGAGGAAGTACCACAATAAGGGTAGCCCAGTTGATAAGAGGTCAGGCAAAGAAAGGAGAGATTGTATCTTCTGCAACGGTACTCATTTCTCTAAGAACTGTAATGCCTATAATTCATGGGATGTTAAAGTGGAAAGATTGGAAGAGCTTGCTAGATGTATCAGGTGTCTAGGAAATCATAATGTAAGGGATTGCCGTGCTAACTTGCACTATTGTTATCAGTGTAACAAGGGAAGACACCACATAGCTATGTGTAAGGGCGGATCTAATAGTAATGATGGTAACAATAGTACTGATAGTGATAATAACCCGGACACAACAGTAGCCAACGTAAAGATTGCAGCTAACGTCGGTAATGATGGCCTAGCTGAGGTAGCTTTGCCTGTGTTGGATGTGGTGATTAATGATAAACGGCATAAATCCAAAACTGTAACAGCATTACTGGATCAGGGATCACAACGTACCTTCATAAAACGTAACTGCCTTAATGGGATGAAGGTACAAATGGGAGATCCTGCTATACTCAAGTTATCTGGCTTTCTCTCGAATAAGAAGGCCCAGTCATACGACACTGTTTATGTAACTGTCAGGCTGGGTAATGAGAGAAAACGTATTAATGCCGTAATTGTGGATAGGCTCCCAGAGAAAATATCTACAATAGGGCTTGGTAACGCTACTGAAAGGCTTTCAAGTAAGTTAAATTTGGCACCTTCTGGTATAAATAATGATTCTGTGGGGCCAATAGATATTTTGATAGGTAGTGACCATTATGCCACCTTTGTAAAGGGTATGACAAAGAAATGCGGAGTCACCCTTCTAAGGACCGCAGGAGGTCACGTGATGTATGGCAGGCTTCCTCGTACTGATAATGAATGACTGGAGGAAGCCATAAATACAGTTACGGTGTGTCTTACTCATGAAGTATCACCCCAGTATAAATATACTTCAATAGAGGATGAAGTTGAACCTGTGTATAAATTATGGGAATTGGACAGCATAGGGATCAATGTAAATGAAGAAAGTCCAGATGATTCCTTTACTCAAGAACAATACGAGAAGGATGTTAAATTTGAATCTGGACAATACTGGGTGAGACTTCCGTGGAAGCTGAACCATCCAGACCTACCAACTAATTACCGGATGGCGTATGGACAATTAAAGGCTGAGCTCCACGAACTGAGCAAGACACCAGAACTGTTGACTGCTTACGATGATATAATTAATGAGCAGTTAAATAATAAATTCATAGAGGACGTACCTCCCGAGCAAGCCCAGATTTATGGTCACTATTTGCCACACCACGGAGTGAAGAAGGATTCTAAGACCACTCCTCTGAGGATTGTGTTTAATTGTAGTGCCAGGAGTAATAAAAATGTACCTAGTTTGAATGACTGTTTGATGACAGGTCCGTCGTTGACGGAAAAACTGGGAGACATATTATTAAACTTCAGGGTTAAGAATTATGCCTTTACGGCGGACATAAATAAAGCTTTCCTGAGAGTGGGTCTGCAGGAGGCTGACCGGGATTGCACTAGGTTCTTATGGCCCAAGAATCCTAGTGACCCGCTTAGTCCCCTGAAGACATTTCGCTTCAGGAGTGTATTGTTTGGTGCTACCTCCAGTCCGTTCCTACTCCAGGCAATGATAAATGCACACCTTAAGCATACGGGTGGTCCACTGAGTGGAGTAATGGGTAAACAATTTTATGTGGACAATTTCCTGGGGGTGACGTCTACTGAAGAGGAACTAATGAGCATATACGCAGGGGCTAATGAAATTATGCAAGGTGCAAATATGCCCCTGAGGGAATGGAACAGTAATTCGTCCAGTTTAAGGGTTCAAATAAATAAAGACAACCCTGGAGTTGAAGTGTCCAAATATAGTAATGTGCTGGGACTGACTTGGGACACAGAGGGAGACTTGTTATCGTTAAAGTCTAATAACTACAGCATGCCCAATAAATTAACCAAGAGAGTCCTACTTGCGGAAGTTTCCAAATGCTTCGATCCACTAGGCTTAGTGTCCCCACTTACCATAAGAGGAAAATTGTTGATACAAGAAGCATGGAAGCTTAAGTGTGCTTGGGATGAAACCCTACCTGAGGAATTTGTTGAAAGGTGGGAAGAACTAATAGGTGAATATGTAAAATTACCAATGTTGGAGTTCCCACGTAATGTGGCCAGCCAAGATGGAGAAAATGTACTCCACATTTTTTGCGATGCTTCGAAATTAGCATATGGAGCAGTCGCTTACCTTCAATGTAATAGTGCCATTTCTCTTGTTATGTCTAAGGCTAGGGTGGCTCCAATCAAATTACGTACCTTACCTCAGTTGGAATTAACGGCCATTTATGTAGGTGTCAAATTAGCCAATTATATAAGAAATAAATTGCGAGAGATAAATATTAGCGACACCGTAATTTGGTCTGATAACGAGGTATCCTTACAATGGATTCGTAATGATAACAGTAAGATTGTGTATGTACAAAACAGAGTCGCTGAAATCAATCAAATGCAGGAGAAATATAACAGTTTGGGTCAGCATATGTTAACCTTTAATCACATTCCTGGTGACGAGAATCCAGCTGACTTCTTGTCTCGAGGCTTGACTTATGAAAAATTTGTGAGTGCTTTATCGTGGTTTAAAGGGCCAAGTTGGCTGGTGGACAAAATTAACTGGCCGGTGCAAAAGGCACATATTGCTCCTGTCGAAATTACGGTGAGCACCGCTCCAGTCAGTAGTCCCTCCTTAGCCATTGATATGAATAGGTATTCTTCCTTACCTAAGCTGATTAGTGTGACAAGGTTAGTGTTTAAATTTATAAGTAAGATGAATATCTCATATAATTTTCCCCATCCCCTGAAATACTGGCTACAGAGGGTACAAGAAGAAACCTACAGGGATGAGATTAAATTAATGATGGACGGAAAAATTGTGAAAGGCTCAATAATAGAAAAGCTGGGGCTGTATTTAGAGGATGATGTAATTAGGTGCAGAGGCAGGTTACAAAAGGCTGAATTGGGGGAATATGCTAAGCATCCTATCTTGCTGCCCAAAACTCATCACCTGACAACCTTGATTGTCTTTAATGCCCATAATAACGTGATGCACGGTGGGGTACAGGATACCTTAAACTGTATTCGGGAAACCTTCTGGATTCCACAAGGACGGCAAAGTGTAAAAAGGGTTATCAAGTCGTGTGTAATATGTCGCCGGGTGGATGCCAGAACCTACATGTACCCAGGTCCTCCACCATTGCCCAAGGAACGCGTGCAGTTGGTAAAACCATTTGATGTGACCGGAGTGGACTATAGTGGGCCAATCATTTTAACAGGTACTTCAGATGGTGTTCCCTTGAAGGTGTATGTATGTCTATTTACTTGTACAGCTACTAGGGCTGTTCATCTAGAAGTGGCTCAGGACTTGTCTGCAGAACAGTTCATACAGCTGTTCCGGAAATTTGCAGCTAGGAGATCCTGTCCAAGATTGACGATCTGAGATAATGCCACCAATTTTGTAGCGGGTGCTCAACACTTGATGGAATTAAATAAGAGTGATGATGTACAGTCTTTGTTGACCCAGCGAGGGTGTGTCTGGAAATTTATTACTCCCAGAGCCCCTTGGCAGGGAGGACTGTACGAAAGAATGATAGGTACAGTGAAAAGATGTCTTCGTAAGGTGCTACACAGGAAGAGAATTAATTTGGAGGAATTCCGTGCAGTGTTGGTGGAGGCAGAGAATCGGGTAAACAATCGCCCTCTGTCATACATGAGCGACACTCCTGATGCGGAGATACTGACTCCCTCTCACCTAATATGTGGACAAAGGTTAGAAGCTGCACCTATCTATAGAGATAATCCCGAGGGAAGTGATGAGGATTACAATAACGTGACCGTGTTGAGTGATAAGTTCAAGATGTTAAATAAGGTAATTACTCATTGGTCTGATGTGTGGCGTAAAGAATATCTTCTTACACTACGTGAACACTTTTATGGTGCGCCAGAGGCAGTAAACCGACAGAACATTCAACCAGGTGACATTGTGTTAATTGATACTGAACAACATCGAACATTGTGGCCTCTGGGCAAGGTAGTTACATTATACCCAGATGCACAAGGTGTTGTCAGAAACGTCAAAGTGTTGTGTTGTGGTCAGGAAAGTTTGCATACCATTAATAAATTAATTCTCCTAGAATTAAATGGTGTTCAATCCAGTGCAGATGGAAATCTAAGGGAAAGTGACACGAGTGATATTGAAGACACTGACCGGGTAATGCAAGAAGAAATTGTAGTAAGACCCACTAGGAAAACAGCAGCGCAATCTAGAGAGGGCTGGAATCGTCTCCTGGAGGAAGACGCAATTTAAGTCGTCAGTTACACAACCCAGGGCAACATGGGTTTAGAACAGGTCGCTCCTGTCTGTCTCAACTATTGGATCACTACGACAAGGTCCTAAATGCACTAGAAGACAAAAAGAATGCAGATGTAATATATACAGACTTTGCAAAAGCCTTCGACAAGTGTGACCATGACGTAATAGCGCACAAAATGCGTGCTAAAGGAATAACAGGAAAAGTCGGTCGATGGATCTATAATTTTCTCACTAACAGAACACAGAGAGTAGTCGTCAACAGAGTAAAGTCCGAGGCAGCTACGGTGAAAAGCTCTGTTCCACAAGGCACAGTACTCGCTCCCATCTTGTTCCTCATCCTCATATCCGACATAGACAAGGATGTCAGCCACAGCACCGTGTCTTCCTTTGCAGATGACACCCGAATCTGCATGACAGTGTCTTCCATTGCAGACACTGCAAAGCTCCAGGCGGACATCAACCAAATCTTTCAGTGGGCTGCAGAAAACAATATGAAGTTCAACGATGAGAAATTTCAATTACTCAGATATGGTAAACATGAGGTAATTAAATCTTCATCAGAGTACAAAACAAATTCTGGCCACAAAATAGAGCGAAACACCAACGTCAAAGACCTGGGAGTGATCATGTCGGAGGATCTCACCTTCAAGGACCATAACATTGTATCAATCGCATCTGCTAGAAAAATGACAGGATGGATAATGAGAACCTTCAAAACTAGGGAGGCCAAGCCCATGATGACACTCTTCAGGTCACTTGTTCTATCTAGGCTGGAATATTGCTGCACACTAACAGCACCTTTCAAGGCAGGTGAAATTGCCGACCTAGAAAATGTACAGAGAACTTTCACGGCACTCATAACGGAGATAAAACACCTCAATTATTGGGAGCGCTTGAGGTTCCTAAACCTGTATTCCCTGGAACGCAGGAGGGAGAGATACATGATTATATACACCTGGAAAATCCTAGAGGGACTAGTACTGAACTTGCACTCGAAAATCACTCACTACGAAAGCAAAAGACTTGGCAGACGATGCACCATCCCCCCAATGAAAAGCAGGGGTGTCACTAGCACGTTAAGAGACCATACAATAAGTGTCAGGGGCCCAAGACTGTTCAACTGCCTCCCAGCACACATAAGGGGGATTATCAACAGACCCCTGGCAGTCTTCAAGCTGGCACTGGACAAGCACCTAAAGTCAGTTCCGGATCAGCCGGGCTGTGGCTCGTACGTTGGTTTGCGTGCAGCCAGCAGCAACAGCCTGGTTGATCAGGCTCCGATCCACCAGGAGGCCTGGTCACAGACCGGGCCGCGGGGGCGTTGACCCCCGGAACTCTCTCTAGGTAAACTCCAGGTAACAACGACTTCCGCCCGGCCGCAGTGTGGAAATTATTTAATTTCCGAAGCTATAATGCCTAATAAGTGTTTAATGTGTTGATTTGGGTCAAAATGTATTTGTATTTTGAATGGAGCCAACTGGGTTCCCGCTGCGCCTGCACAGATGTGCGGGGGTATAGGTCGAACTGGGGCATGAGGGGGGGCAGTGTTTTGAATGGGTGAGGAGGCTTTGAAAACTGGGGATGAGGAAACGGGTGTTCACGGCGGCCTAAGGATTAATATAGGCCTCAATTCATAATAGGAAGTGTCGTGACTGTCCCTAGTGAAGAGTGAGGAACGTGATTTGCGGGACCACCGTAATAAAATGGTAAAATTAGTGAATAATGATAGGACCGGTGCTGACTGGTGCGACGCCATGGTGTGTGTCCAGGGGAAATACCCGTGAGTTAATCCTTATTCATCGGCCTCTGATCTTAATGGAGTGACCTCTAATGTGTTTAATGATTATGAGACGTTAAATCGTCTTGTGAATGGTAATGTAATCAGTGATAATAACATTAAGTTAAGAGAATGCGGGATGTGAAATAGATCGCCCTGCTCCAAGTGAACGTGTGATTATCGTATCGAGGATAGTGAAGTTTTATGGTATCACGACTTCTAAACCGGGACAAACCAACGGATACCTCGTCCTGCTGGAATAAGAACCGTGTCGGTGTGGTGGGACGTCGAAATGAGATGGTGAATGGAGGAAATAAGGAGCATCAATCACCCCCAGTTAAGTAACCCTTCTAGTTATAACAGACTGATGCTGGCCAGTTAGGTATGTTTTAATTGGATAGGTTAAGGGTGATCCAGCCACATCAAGTGACCACCAGGGGATATCTGGTAAGTGGTGGGATTATGTACAAATGTTTTTCCTTGATGGATGTATCCATGTGTATCCTACCCCCCCCTTCATTCAGTTAAACTAATATAATCTTTACAGTCCACAATTAATTAATAGCGCCGTGCTTGAAGGTGCTACCCAATTTATACTGGTCTCGGATAGATGTGGACAAGATTGTGAGGGTCGAGGGGCCACCTGTAGTGACCAGAGGTGGTTAAGTTTTCTCACATGTCTACACGGGGTGACTACGGTAAACAATATGGTTGTCTCCCAATGAGATTACTTGTATGTATATAATGTTGAGGTACATACAGGTAAGAACCCTATAAAATTTTCCACACGGTGTACTGATGGAGAAAAATACATGTAAGTTGTCAGCTGATAGTGTTTCCACCACAGTCAAACATCTTGTAGTGTTACCAGTTACATTTCGTGAACAAGCCATTGATTTTGCTCTCAATAGTCCCATAGGAGGACATTTGGGTGTCAAGAAGACACTCAGTAAACTGGCAAAACATTTTACTTGGCCAAAAATGAAGGAAACAGTAGCTGATCATGTGTGACGTTGCCACGTGTGTCAAGTGACAGGCAAGCCAGCTCACACACCTCCACCTACACCTCTCACTATGTTCACTAGTAGCAAAGTTGAGTTCATCTGGACTAGTGATTGTTCAGATTTGTTCAAAAGGTTAAAGCATCTGCTTTCCACTGCTCCAGTGTTGAAGAGTCCTAATTTCAATCTTCCCTTCTTTTTACATATAGGTGTGAGTGGTTATGCAGTGGGAGCTGTGCTGCTACAACAGTCAACATCCACTGACATTCTCCATCCTATATGTTACTATTCATCTAAGCTTAAACAACACCAGAAAAATTATTGCACTATTGAGAAAGAGGCTCTAGCTCTTGTGATGTCCTTTGAACATTTTGACGTGTATTTGGGCACTTCCCCATTTAAAATTAAAGTAATTTTATGCCCAAATACCTTTTGTTACTTGCTATGTCAAATTCAGTAAACTTAATCCCTCCAGCCCATATTAACTATATATCCTCATGTCTAATTAATCTATTTATATATTCACAGTAGTGATGATATGTGTGTGAGTTGGAGACAGAAGCTGAGTGATGAGTGGATAGTGTGGTGTGGGCGATGTACTGCGGGACGGAACACTGTCCTGCTGCAGACCCCCTCACTACACACCTTAAGCTGTTTAATACTCAGATGTCTATACTGTATAACATTCCACAACCACTACTTAAGAGAGGAATGCTGTCTCCTGTCTATAGCACAAGACTATTGTTCATATCCACTACTATGATCGAGCCTCAACGTGTCATGCTTGTCTACGCTATCCTGTCTCTACACTGATGTACATAACCATGAGTATGCAGAGATACGATACTGTGTACTGCCCTAGTACTAGGGGCATAACTAGTGTATAGACACTGACATTATAGAAGTGCTTGGCACAAGATTGACTCTCATTATTTTTTTCATATTAAACTGTTAGTAATGTAACCTGAGTAATCAGTAATGTGAAAGACATTAATGCAACTCCTAGTGCGACCGTTTGTCGTGTTGGGGGGGTGTTGCAACCCCTGGATGGGTTGTAATGACTAATATGTATATATTAGATGGGAAGTACAGTGCCTGCACTCTGAAGGAGGGGTGTTAATGTTGCAGTTTAAAAACTATAGTGTAAAGCACCCGTCTGGCAAGACAGTGATGGAGTGAATGATGGTGAAAGTTTTTCTTTTTCGGGCCACCTTGCCTTGGTGGGAATCGGCCAGTGTGATAAAAAAAAATAATATATGATTATTACTTTTTCATACAATTTTATATTGTTTATATTTGCGATAATAGCTAAATCGTAAATGTATTGCTTTATATTATTTGACTTAGTTATGTTGTTAGGTAGGATGTAACATATTATGTGCTCAGTTCAAGTCTTGATTGTCTAATTACTGTAATTATTGCTCTTTGCTCGTTTCCCTGCCGGCTTCTGTTGCTAGTCAGTAACTGTCCACGGAGCTATCACGTGATCGAGGAGGGGGGGTGTTCACGCCTCACCTGAAGTATTCAGTCTTGTCTAGACTCTCTTTGTGGTTGGACATATTCCTGACAAGTGCCTAACTCTCCCTTATTGGCCCTTGTTGGAAGATCGTCTCTGTCTCATAATTATTGTTGTTAGTTCTGGAGACTCTGTTCACAGAACATTGTATAGACTTAGTGATTTTCGACGTTGTACTGAGGTTGTGTGTTGCATAGACACTCTGAGCAATTCAGGTCCTGAGCTGTAGCTTCTGACCTAACTTGTACTTGTATCTGTGTATTATCACAGTCGGGGATTCTCTTATGCTGAACGTAGATTCAGTAGTATGGGAGTTTTGTGACTTTTGTGGAGGATCTGCAGATGGTCCCTACTTAGTGTCATTATGTTATGTCCTTGTTCCTGGTTCTATGTCGCAGTTGCTTGTTATATTGCTGTTAGGCTTATCAGTCGTTTTTATTGTTCAAGCAGACTGTTCTGATTGCCAGTTGGTCAAGAAGTTAGTTTATTTGTGGACTTTGTCAGTCACTTGTTTAAGTCTAGTCGAGTCGTGAGACATAGTGAACTACTTAGAGCACTTACACACATACACACAAACTTGTACATATTTGTAATATCTTATTAAATGTTAATGTACCAGACGGTACTTGAGACTTATAAATGTGATATATGCCTACAGCACAATACTATTGCACACGAGAGAAGTGATTAATATTATTTTGATTGTGATTAATTTAATTTAATTTGATGATATACCTCTAGACGATACTTTATAAATTTATCAAATTTTAATTTATCTAGTTAGTAGCCTACCAGTTGTAATTCTGATGCACTACTGAATCATACTGAATTATAATGGATAATTGGACAAGGATACTGACTACTTGTTATGAAAACCCAGTAACAGGCTGGATGCTAGAAGGGCAGTCCTTTCTAGTATTCACTGGAGATCTCTAAGCTTTTAGAATCGCATTTTTTGTAACACCTGTTGTCTTCACACTGAGCACTGGTGTTCTGTTAGGTGTTCTACCATGTTGTCTTCACATTGAGCACTGGTGTTCTGTTGTTAGGTGTTCTACCATGTTGCAATCACACTGAGCACTGGTGTTCTGTTGTTAGGTGTTCTACCATGTTGTCTTCACACTGAGCACTGGTGTTCTGTTGTTAGGTGTTCTACCATGTTGTCCTCACACTGAGCACTGGTGTTCTGTTGTTAGGTGTTCTCCCATGTTGTCTTCACACTGAGCTCTGGTGCAGCCTCAGTTATATGTGTACGTCCTGTGAACTGAGATAGTGATATTAGTACAAATAATTATGGTAATACCTGGAGTTTACCTGGAGAGAGTTTCGGGGGTCAACGCCCCCGCGGCCCGGTCTGTGACCAGGCCTCCTGGTGGATCAGCGCCTGATCAACCAGGCTGTTGCTGCTGGCTGCACGCAAACCAACGTACGAGCCACAGCCCGGCTGATCAGGAACAGACTTAAGGTGCTTGTCCAGTGCCAGCTTGAAGACTGCCAGGGGTCTGTTGGTAATCCCCCTTATGTGTGCTGGGAGGCAGTTGAACAGTCTCGGGCCCCTGACACTTATTGTATGGTCTCTTAACGTGCTAGTGACACCCCTGCTTTTCATTGGGGGGATGGTGCATCGTCTGCCAAGTCTTTCGCTTTCGTAGTGAGTGATTTTCGTGTGCAAGTTCGGTACTAGTCCCTCTAGGATTTTCCAGGTGTATATAATCATGTATCTCTCCCTCCTGCGTTCCAGGGAATACAGGTTTAGAAACCTCAAGCGCTCCCAGTAATTGAGGTGTTTTATCTCCGTTATGCGCGCCGTGAAAGTTCTCTGTACATTTTCTAGGTCGGCAATTTCACCTGCCTTGAAAGGTGCTGTTAGAGTGAAGCAATATTCCAGCCTAGATAGAACAAGTGACCTGAAGAGTGTCATCATGGGCTTGGCCTCCCTAGTTTTGAAGGTTCTCATTATCCATCCTGTCATTTTTCTAGCAGATGCGATTGATACAATGTTATGGTCCTTGAAGGTGAGATCCTCCGACATAATCACTCCCAGGTCTTTGACGTTGGTGTTTCGCTCTATTTTGTAGCCAGAATTTGTTTTGTACTCTGATGAAGATTTAATTTCCTCATGTTTACCATATCTGAGTAATTGAAATTTCTCATCGTCGAACTTCATATTGTTTTCTGCAGCCCACTGAAAGATTTGGTTGATGTCCGCCTGGAGCCTTGCAGTGTCTGCAATGGAAGACACTGTCATGCAGATTCGGGTGTCATCTGCAAAGGAAGACACAGTGCTGTGTCTGACATCCTTGTCTATGTCGGATATGAGGATGAGGAACAAGATGGGAGCGAGTACTGTGCCTTGTGGAACAGAGCTTTTCACCGTAGCTGCCTCGGACTTTACTCTGTTGACGACTACTCTCTGTGTTCTGTTAGTGAGGAAATTATAGATCCATCGACCGACTTTTCCTGTTATTCCTTTAGCGCGCATTTTGTGCGCTATTACGCCATGGTCACACTTGTCGAAGGCTTTTGCAAAGTCTGTATATATTACATCTGCATTCTTTTTGTCTTCTAGTGCATTTAGGACCTTGTCGTAGTGATCCAGTAGTTGAGACAGACAGGAGCGACCTGTTCTAAACCCATGTTGCCCTGGGTTGTGTAACTGATGGGTTTCTAGATGGGTGGTGATCTTGCTTCTTAGGACCCTTTCAAAGATTTTTATGATATGGGATGTTAGTGCTATTGGTCTGTAGTTCTTTGCTGTTGCTTTACTACCCCCTTTGTGGAGTGGGGCTATGTCTGTTGTTTTTAGTAACTGAGGGACGACCCCCGTGTCCATGCTCCCTCTCCATAGGATGGAAAAGGCTCGTGATAGGGGCTTCTTGCAGTTCTTGATGAACACAGAGTTCCATGAGTCTGGCCCTGGGGCAGAGTGCATGGGCATGTCATTTATCGCCTGTTCGAAGTCATTTGGCGTCAGGATAACATCGGATAGGCTTGTGTTAATCAAATTTTGTGGCTCTCTCATAAAAAATTCATTTTGATCTTCGACTCTCAGTCTGGTTAGCGGTTGCTAAAAACTGAGTCATATTGGGACTTGAGTAGCTCACTCATTTCCTTGCTGTCATCTGTGTAGGACCCATCTTGTTTAAGTAGGGGCCCAATACTGGACGTTGTTCTCGATTTTGATTTGGCATAGGAGAAGAAATACTTTGGGTTTCTTTCGATTTCATTTATGGCTTTTAGTTCTTCCCGCGATTCCTGACTCCTAAAGGATTCTTTTAGCTTAAGTTCAATGCTTGCTATTTCTCTGACCAGTGTCTCCCTGCGCATTTCAGATATATTGACCTCTTTTAGCCGCTCTGTTATTCTTTTCCGTCGCCTGTAAAGGGAGCGCCTGTCTCTTTCTATTTTACATCTACTCCTCCTTTTTCTTAGAGGAATAAGCCTTGTGCATACATCGAGTGCCACCGAGTTAATATGTTCTAGGCATAAGTTTGGGTCTGTGTTGCTTAGTATATCTTCCCAGCTTATATCGGTTAGGACTTGGTTTACTTGGTCCCACTTTATGTTTTTGTTATTGAAGTTGAATTTGGTGAATGCTCCCTCGTGACTAGTCTCATTTTGTCGGTCTGGGGCTCCACGCATACATGTCTGAACCTCAATTATGTTGTGATCTGAGTATATTGTTTTTGATATGGTGACATTTCTTATCAGATCATCATTGTTAGTGAAGATGAGGTCTAGTGTATTCTCCAGTCTAGTAGGCTCTATTATTTGCTGGTTTAAATTGAATTTTGTGCAGAGATTTAAAAGCTCGTGTGAGTGTGAGTTTTCATCAGAGCTGCCTCCTGGTGTTATTACTGCAACAATATTATTTGCTATATTCCTCCATTTTAGGTGCCTTAAGTTGAAATCCCCCAGGAGCAAGATGTTGGGTGCAGGAGCTGGAAGATTTTCCAGACAGTGGTCAATTTTTAACAGCTGTTCCTGGAATTGCTGGGATGTTGCATCCAGAGGCTTGTAGACTACCACAATGACTAGGTTTTGGTTCTCGACCTTTACTGCTAAAACTTCCACTACGTCATTTGAGGCATTAAGCAGTTCTGTGCAAACAAGTGACTCTGCAATGTACAGGCCAACCCCCCCCTTTTGCCTGTTCACTTTGTCACATCTGTATAGGTTGTAACCTGGGATCCATATTTCGTTGTCCAAGTGATCCTTTATGTGGGTCTCAGTGAAAGCCACGAACATTGCTTTTGCCTCTGCAAGCAGTCCACGGATGAAAGGTATTTTGTTGTTTGTTGCTGGCTTTAGACCCTGTATATTTGCAAAGAAGAATGTTATCGGACTGGTGGTATTGTTGGTACTGGGGGGGGATTTTTTTTCCGGCATTAGTATCTGTATCTGTTGGTTTGGAGTGGAGGCCATCGACTGTGGTTCCACTCCAGGAATGACTGGATTTGGTGTACGATTTCTGCCATTTCCTGCCAGTTTTTTTCCTTCCTGGCACTAAAAAACCTCTCCCTCTTGAGTGGCTGTGGCTACCCAGGTTTTCCCATGGCCTGGATGTTTTGTATCTTTTTGTCCCCTTTAGATGGTATGCCTGGCAATTTAAGTTATAGCACAGTCTTTCCTGTACTGAAGAGGTACACATTTCAGGGTGAAAAAGTTTACAGGAAGGGAGTTTGCATTTTCCTGTTGTCATATGGGCATGGCATTTTCTAGGGTGGTCATAGTTGCATGTCCCATCTGTTTTTCCAGATTTCCCATGCCAGCAGATACCAAGTGCATAGTATGTGCACAGGCTTGGTTTCCGCTTGGCTTGGGTTTCTGTGACTGTATTCCCTGTTGGTGCATGTTTCCCTGTCTTACTTCTATCCTCCCTAGCACCAACAATGGAGCTCCCACCAGTTTTTTTTTGGTAATTTATCCTCACTATTGCTATTGGAGTCCTCTTGTTTGATATTTCCTGCGGTATTTCTAGTTTGCAATATTGGTTTTATCTTATCTTTGACTACACTTCTTTCCCTACTATGGCTCCTGTCCCCTGTGAGGTCATTTATATGTATTCCTTCCTGCGTATAATTCCCGACTACCTGGACAAAATCTCCAGCTTCACCATTACTGTCTCCCAGGACAGTATCTCCAGCTTCACCATTTCTGTCTCCCAGGACAGCACCTCCAGCTTCACCATTACTGTCTCCCAGGACAGCACTATCAGCCCCACATTTACTGACTACCAGGACATCACCTCCAGCCTTACAGTTTGTGACTACATGGCCAGTATCAAGGGGAGTACCATTCAGCCCAGACTTTTTATGTTCCCATCTGATGTAGAAAGTTTCCAGGTTTTCTATGAAAGCAGCTTTGATGTTGTCCTCTTTTAATACCCTTGTGATTTTAGTCCACAGATTTTCCTCATTTGGGCATACCCAAAAACACTTCTCTGTTTTAATACTGCTTGTAGCTAGTTCTGGGATATCTGCACAAGGGGCGTGACACCAATTTCCACAAAAATGACAATTTATCCATGTGGAAGCCCGTTTGTTTGACTGACCACAGACTACACACAGCTTCATAATGATTTGAATGGTTGATTTACTGCAATTCTACTAGCAACCTCTTGAATATTATATTAATAACCTTAAATGAAGCTCTAGCTATTTGTATTTCTGTTTCTAACTCTTTTTGTATATTGGACAGCATAACGTCACGTTCCTGATTTTTAATGTTTGTGTTTATAAGGGCGCCTACAACCCCATCCGTTTACAGTCTGCTTTATTGTCCAACAGAGAACCTTCACGGCGCGCATAACAGAGATAAAACACCTCAATTACTGGGAGCGTTTGAGGTTCCTGAACCTGTATTCCCTGGAATGCAGGCGGGAGAGATACATGATTATATACACCTGGAAAATACTAGAGGGACTAGTACCGAACTTGCACACGAAAATCACTCATTACGAAAGCAAAAGACTTGGCAGACGATGCACCATCCCCCCAATGAAAAGCAGGGGTGTCACTAGCACGTTAAGAGACCATACAATAAGTGTCAGGGGCCCGAGACTGTTCAACTGCCTCCCAGCACACATAAGGGGGATTACCAACAGACCCCTGGCAGTCTTCAAGCTGGCACTGGACAAGCACCTAAAGTCAGTTCCGGATCAACCGGGCTGTGGCTCGTATGTTGGTTTGCGTGCAGCCAGCAGCAACAGCCTGGTTGATCTGGCTCTGATCCACCAGGAGGCCTGGTCTCAGACCGGGCCGCGGGGGCGTTGACCCCCGGAACTCTCTCCAGGTAAACTCCAGGTAAACGAAACTGTTTGAAACCAGTCCCGGGTTCGGACCAGTCAAGGGTTCGGACCAGTCAAGGGTTCAGACCAGTCGATCTGCTCTGATCAGTGGGTCACTTATTTAAAACATACTGGTCGGTGATTTGAGCTAACACATGAAGAATCTACTGGAAATTATCTACCCGAGTAATATGTGATTTGACTGATACAAAAGTATAACTTGCGTGTTGAAGAGCTGGTGATATCTGGCAGCTCCTACAATAACGAACGGTCGACCTCCTTGTTTATCAATCGCTGTATCTGGCTTTTCTATTTTTTTTTTTTTTTTTTTTTTTCCGTCTCCACCACAATAAATGCTATATTATCACTATAGTTGACTGGTGCAAATTTTGGAGGAAGGACGCTTTTTCTGTAGTAATAATTGCTTCTCGTTGTGTATATTGCGACCGCTGGTAACTACAGGTTATATGAAATTCACAGTAACGTCTGGTATTTCAAGAAAAAGAAACTAATGAAAGTCACTCCACTCCACTAAGTACCATTATAATACTGGTTAGTTGCTACTACAACACTGTATTCTGCTATTCACTGGTATCACTAGATTATATGCGAGTACACTAGCAGGCCAGGAAGATTATTAAAAACAGCTGACCTGTGGTAAGTTTCTGGCGACTTCTGGCACCTGCCTCTATAGGCTTATCACTTCATTTACAAATTCACCTGTTTTCAAATGACACTTTAGCCTTTATCATCAATATACTAGGGAGCCACTGTAGTATACACTATACACTATGTATACTCAATGTTATCAGGGAGACTTTCTTTCCTCTGACACGAAAAGTTCAATTATTATTATTTTTTTTTTCCACACGGGACACAGGCCTATGATTCCCCTCTGGCAGTAAACTCTGCTAGGTAGTGCACACTAATTCTCCTTTTTTGACTCAGTATATAATGTTTTCCGCCCAAGATTGGTTCCAGGCGCTAGAGGGATGTATCGTATAGGATTGATGACACAAATTAAAGTTCTAGCACGTAAGAGCGACCGTGAAAACACGAGAAAACCCGGAGCACAACGAGGCACGCTGACACGCTGACACGCTAATAATAATAATAATAAATGTTTATTTCTACAAGTACAATACAAGAGATCATAGCTGACATTATTGACACAATATAGAAATTCCCGGGTTATTCACAACATTTCCCACAACTTAGGTTAATGTTGTCCACCAGAATGCCAACCACAACAATCTGCTAGCTCCAAGGAACCTATATATTGCTAGGTGATCAGGAGCAGCAGGTTTAAGAAAATATAGCAGTGTTTGCCAGGTAGTGGGATCGAACCCGGACTCTGAGAGTGTAAGCTGTGAAGGTTATCAACCAAGCCTCGAACATACACATGTATATTAAACATATCTCTCTGAACACTTACACTAAATTATGTCTGTAAAATATTCTACCTAAGATAAGTTATTTGTCGGTAGTTAAATGTTATTGTATATAATGTGATGTAGCGGTACGTTAACATTGGTATCAAGGTCAACACAGTGATGGTGTTGGTAGTATCAAGATCAGCGCAGTGTTGATGGTGGCAGTATCAAGGTCAACACAGTGTTGGTGGTGGTAGTATCAAGATCAGCGCAGTGTTGATGGTGGCAGTATCAAGGTCAACACAGTGTTGGTGGTGGTAGTATCAAGGTCAACACAGTGTTGGTGTTGGTAGTATCACGGTCAACACAGTGTTGGTGGTGGCAGTATCAAGGTCAACACAGTGTTGGTGTTGGTAGTATCAAGGTCAACACAGTGTTGGTGTTGGTAGTATCACGGTCAACACAGTGTTGGTGGTGGCAGTATCAAGGTCAACACAGTGTTGGTGGTGGCAGTATCAAGGTCAACACAGTGTTGGTGGTGGCAGTATCAAGGTCAGCGCAGTGTTGATGGTGGCAGTATCAAGGTCAACACAGTGTTGGTGGTGGTAGTATCACGGTCAACACAGTGTTGGTGGCGGCAGTATCAAGGTCAACACAGTGTTGGTGGCGGCAGTATCAAGGTCAACACAGTGTTGGTGGCGGCAGTATCACGGTCAACACAGTGTTGGTGGTGGTAGTATCACGGTCAACACAGTGTTGGTGGTGGTAGTATCAAGGTCAACACAGTGTTGGTGGCGGCAGTATCAAGATCAACACAGTTTTGGTGGTGGCAGTATCAAGGTCAACGCAGTGTTAGTTACACCAACAACACTCTCTCAACATCACACTGACAACACAGTGTTAGTTACACCAACAACAATCTCTCAACACCACACTGACAACACAGTGTTAGTTACACCAACAACACTCTCTCAACACCACACTGACAACACAGTGTTAGTTACACCAACAACACTCTCTCAACACCACACTGACAACACAGTGTTAGTTACACCAACAACAATCTCTCAACATCACACTGACAACACAGTGTTAGTTACACCAACAACACTCTCTCAACACCACACTGACAACACAGTGTTCAATCTGTGAACAATTGTAACATAAAGTGTAACTTGTGATTAAAACATGATTGAATTACTGTTTATAAAGTTTTGTGGCATAAACCTTGGTAATAAACACTGACAAGTTGGTTTAGAAAGTCACGTAAGCAAACACTATGACATATTCATTAGAAAAACCAAGACACCCGCACGGAAAGAGAATTCCTCATTGGCTTCTTCTTGAGAGCTCTGCGCATCTCAGCCCTTGTTTTCTCGAAGAAGAATGCACTTACATAACACAAGCCTTTACACGTCTTCAGTTCCCATCTTTCTACATCCGAGATTGCAGACTCAAGGCAGAAGCTATCCTCAACAAACCGCCCATGGAACAGCCCTCAAAGCAATCCATAGTGCTCCCATGTGGTGATGTTGCCACAAATACTCGCCGGGAACTTGCTATGAGTAACATCAACGTTTCCACGGTAAACACATCTTCTATCAAAGACCTCAGTGCGAAACGCAGCACCACAACTCTAACTTCTAAAGCAGGCGTCTACATCATCCCTTGTGGATTCTGTCCCAAGAAATATGTAGGCGAAAGAGGTAGAGATCTTGCGGTCCGCCTGAACGAGCATCGAAGTTCCTGTAACAGAGACGATTTAAGGTACGCCTGTGTCCTCCACAGAGACTCCACGGGGCATTTGATGAACTGGAATGAGGCACAACTCATTCTCACCGAACCAGATCTCGGACGCCGACGGTGCCTAGAAGTCTAATTAATCGCCGTCACCGACACAATAGAACGTAACACTGGAAACCACAAAATTTGAAAAGCATTAGCATACTTGATACTTAAGGCCTAAAGGCTGAGCACCACCAACCTAACAACACAGGAGTCACATGATCTCATCGTCTAGCCATCCTCATCCCAACAGGTCATTCTTCAGGTCACCATGTGTTACTTACACCTCACTGAATTCAGGTCACCATGCGTTACTCACACCTCACTTCAGGTCACCATGCATTACTCACACCTCACTTCAGGTCACCATGCGTTACTCACACCTCACTTCAGGTCACCATGCGTTACTCACACATAACTCTCCGCCTATATATAATGTCTTTCTATCTCTGTATGTTAGAAGTGATCAAGGTCATAGTGTTTGCTTACGTGTCTTTCAAACCCAAAAAGTTTTGTGAACATTATCAGTGACACAGTGTGGTGCCTCACCCAGTGTACAGTGACACAGTGTGGTGCCTCACCCAGTGTACAGTGACACTGTGGTGCCTCACCCGGTGTACAGTCACACAGTGTGGTGCTTAACCCAGTGTACAGTGACACAGTGTGGCGCCTCACCCAGTGTACAGTCACACAGTGTGGTGCTTCACCCAGTGTACAGTGACACAGTGTGGTGCCTCACCCAGTGTACAGTGACACAGTGTTGTGCCTCACCAAGTGTACAGTGACACAGTGTTGTGCCTCACCCAGTGTACATTGAAACAGTGTGGTGCCTCATCCAGTGTACAGTGACACAGTGTGGTGCCTCACCTAGTGTAGAGTAACAGTGTCGTGCCTCACCCAGTGTACAGTGGCACAGTGTGGTGCCTCATCCAGTGTACAGTGACACAGTGTGGTGCCTCACCCAGTGTACATTGAAACAGTGTGGTGCCTCACCCAGTGTACAGTGACGCAGTGTTGTGCCTCACCAAGTGTACAGTGACACAGTGTGGTGCCTCACCCAGTGTACAGTCACACAGTGTGGTGCCTAATCCAGTGTACAGTCACACAGTGTGGTACCTCACCCAGTGTACAGTGACACAGTGTGGTGCCTCACCCAGTGTACAGTGACAGTGTGGTTCCTGATCCCGTGTGCAGTGACACAGTGTGGTGCCTCACACAGTGTACAGTGACACAGTGGGGTGCCTCATCTTGTGTACAGTGACAGTGTGATGCCTCACCCAGTGTACAGTGACACAGTGTGGTGCTTCACCCAATGTACAGTGACACAGTGTGGTGCTTCACACAGTGTACAGTGACACAGCGTGGTGCCGCACCCAGTGTACAGTGACACAGTGTGGTGCTTCACCCAGTGTACAGTGACACAGTGTGGTGCCTCAACTATTGTACAGTGACGTAGTGTGGTGCCTCACCCAGTGTACAGTGGCACAGTGTGGAGCCTCACCCAGTGTATAGTAACAGTGTGGTGCCTCACCCAGTGTAAAGTGACACAGTGTGGTTCCTGACCCCGTGTTCAGTGATACAGTGTGGTGCCTCACACAATGTACAGTGACAGTGTGGTGCCCCACACAATGTACAGTGACAGTGCGGTGCCTCACCCAGTGTACAGTGACACAGTGTGGTGCCTCACCCAGTGTACAGTGACAGTGTGGTGCATCACCCGGTGTACAGTGAGAGTGTGGTGTCTCACCCAGTGTACAGTGACACAGTGTGGTGCCTCACCCAGTGTACAGTGACACAGTGTGGTGCCTCACCCAGTGTACAGTGACACAGTGTGGTGCCTCACCCAGTGTACAGTCACACAGTGAGGTGCCTCACCCAGTGTACAGTGACACATTGTTGCCTCACCCGGTGTACAGTGACACAGTGTGGTGCCTCACCCAGTGTACAGCGACACAGTGTGGTGCCTCACCCAGTGTACATTGAAACAGTGTGGTGCCTCACCCAGTGTACAGTGACGCAGTGTTGTGCCTCACCAAGTGTATAGTGACACAGTGTGGTGCCTCACCCAATGTACAGTCACACAGTGTGGTGCCTAATCCAGTGTACAGTCACACAGTGTGGTACCTCACCCAGTGTACAGTGACACAGTGTGGTGCCTCACCCAGTGTACAGTGACAGTGTGGTTCCTGATCCCGTGTGCAGTGACACAGTGTGGTGCCTCACACAGTGTACAGTGACACAGTGGGGTGCCTCATCTTGTGTACAGTGACAGTGTGATGCCTCACCCAGTGTACAGTGACACAGTGTGGTGCTTCACCCAGTGTACAGTGACACAGTGTGGTGCTTCACACAGTGTACAGTGACACAGCGTGGTGCCGCACCCAGTGTACAGTGACACAGTGTGGTGCTTCACCCAGTGTACAGTGACACAGTGTGGTGCCTCAACTATTGTACAGTGACGTAGTGTGGTGCCTCACCCAGTGTACAGTGGCACAGTGTGGAGCCTCACCCAGTGTATAGTAACAGTGTGGTGCCTCACCCAGTGTAAAGTGACACAGTGTGGTTCCTGACCCCGTGTTCAGTGATACAGTGTGGTGCCTCACACAATGTACAGTGACAGTGTGGTGCCCCACACAATGTACAGTGACAGTGCGGTGCCTCACCCAGTGTACAGTGACACAGTTTGGTGCCTCACCCAGCGTACAGCGACACAGTGTGGTGCCTCACCCAGTGTACAGTGACACAGTGTGGTGCCTCATCCAGTGTACAGTCACATAGTGTTGTGCCTCACCCAGTGTAGTGACAGTGCTGTGCCTCACCCAGTGTGCAGTCACACAGTGCGGTGCCTCACCCAGTGTACAGTGACACAGTGTGGTGCCTCACCCAGTGTAGAGTCACACAGTGAGGTGCCTCACCCAGTGTACAGTGACACATTGTGCTGCCTCACCCGGTGTACAGTGACACAGTGTGGTGTCTCACCCAGTGTACAGTGACACAGTGTGGTGCCTCACCCAGTGTACAGTGACACAGTGTGGTGCCTCATCCAGTGTACAGTCACAAAGTGTTGTGCCTCACCCAGTGTAGTGAGAGTGCTGTGCCTCACCCAGTGTGCAGTCACACAGTGCGGTGCCTCACCCAGTGTACAGTGACACAGTGTGGTGCCTCACCCAGTGTACAGTGACACAGTGTGGTGCCTCATCCAGTGTACAGTCACACAGTGTTGTGCCTCACCCAGTGTAGTGACAGTGCTGTGCCTCACCCAGTGTGCAGTCACACAGTGCGGTGCCTCACCCAGTGTGCAGTGACACAGTGTGGTGCCTCAACCATTGTACAGTGTTACGCAAAAATGTGGGATAGCTGGGGGCTTGAGGCTGGTCTAAGGGCAAAGGTAAAAGTTACACACAGCTCAAGCCCAAACCGGCCACCCCGGACTATCCCAGACAAAACAGAAAGCGCTAAACTGGTATGTGTACTTAAAGGGGTTGGGTACCAGAGGATTAGGTAAATATCCCAATTAGGAAAATATATCTATTTAGTCACCATAACATAACATAACAGAAAAACCTTAATCCTAAACGCCCAAATGAGGGTACACAAGCAACAGCTTGGCATAACCACTATGCCTCGTCAGTGCCAGGCCCACACTACTCAACTCCCAACTTCATTTCTTATTTCCTCACTCCTCCCACAGCACCCTGACCATGTCAGAGCCTGGGTGAACATACAGGTAAGCCATATGAGAGCCTATGGCTTGAGTTGGATAAACAAAATGAGTGCACAACTACAAACTTATCTTAAATACACAGCATCTCCGACGCCAGCCTCTACACACGTGACGTGTGTAGAGGCACTACAGTGTCACTCTACACTAGGTGAGGCACCACACTCTGTCATTGTACACTTGGTTAGGCACTACACTGTCACGCTTACTCCGCATACCCAAACATCCTTGGAAAATAAATCATTAACAGAATTTCTTTATAATTACAGTTAGAGTACTTTACAGTACCTCCAAATGCACATTAGCAATTATAAAATTATTCTTTACAACTATAATATTCACATTATTATGGCACACTTCTCCACTATATGTACATTACGATGTCATGCAGAACCCTGCATAACATACATGTTACAGTCTGACACTTGTAATATTATACATGTTACAGTCTGACACTTGTAATATTATACATGTTACAGTCTGACACTTGTAATATTATACATGTTACAGTCTGACACTTGTAATATTATACATGTTACAGTCTGACACTTGTAATATTATACATGTTACAGTCTGACACTTGTAATATTATACATGTTACAGTCTGACACTTGTAATATTATACATGTTACAGTCTGACACTTGTAATATTATACATGTTACAGTCTGACACTTGTAATATTATACATGTTACGGTCTGACACTTGTAATATTATACATGTTACAGGCTGACACTTGTAATATTATACATGTTACAGTCTGACACTTGTAATATTATACATGTTACAGTCTGACACTTGTAATATTATACATGTTACAGTCTGACACTTGTAATATTATACATGTTACAGTCTGACACTTGTAATATTATACATGTTACAGTCTGACACTTGTAATATTATACATGTTACGGTCTGACACTTGTAATATTATACATGTTACAGTCTGACACTTGTAATATTATACATGTTACAGTCTGACACTTGTAATATTATACATGTTACAGTCTAACACTTGTAATATTATACATGTTACAGTCTGACACTTGTAATATTATACATGTTACAGTCTAACACTTGTAATATTATACATGTTACAGTCTAACACTTGTAATATTATACATGTTACAGTCTGACACTTGTAATATTATACATGTTACAGTCTGACACTTGTAATATTACACATGTTACAGTCTGACACTTGTAATATTATACATGTTACAGTCTGACACTTGTAATATTACACATGTTACAGTCTGACACTTATAATATAATTATAATACTTTATATTATTTTTTCAGATGATGGAGGAGAAGAAAGTGAGTCAGTGATGACCGTCACTTCTTGCTACTGTTAACAGCAGCAGCAACAGCAACACTAACAGCAGCAGCAACAGCAACACTAACAGCAACAGCAACAGCAACAACAACAACAGTAAGAGCAGCAACAGCAACAGCAAGAACTTTAACAGCAGGAACAGCCGCAACAGTAATTAAAGCAGCAACAACAACAACAGCAGCAGCAACAGTAACAGCAGCGTCAGTAACAGCAGTAGCAACAGCAGCAGCAACAGCAGCAGCACCAGCAGCAACAACAGCAGCAGTAACAGTAACACCAGCAGCAGCTTTAGCAGCAACATCAACAAAAGTAGCAGCAGTAGGAACAGCAGCAGCAACAACAACAACAGCAGCATCAATAACAACAGCAGCAACAACAACAGCAGCAGCAGCAGTAACAGCAGCAGCAACAACAACGGCAGCAGCAACAACAAGAACAGCAGCAACAACAGCAGCAGCAACAGTAACAGCAGCAACAGCAGTAGCAACAGTAACAGCAGCAGCAGCAGCAGCAACAGTAGCAGCAACAGTAACAGCAGCAACAGCAGTTGCAACAGTAACAGCAGCAGCAACAACAACAACAGTAGCAGCAACAGTAACAGCAGCAACAGCAGTAGCAACAGCATCAGTAACAGCAGCAACAGCAGTAGCAACAGCATCAGTAACAGCAGCAGCAACAGCAGTAGCAACAGCTGGGTCTCCATCAAGCTCCTAACATCACAGTACAAGTGTCATAATACACTATGGCTGATCATCAAGTGTTTAATGGATGTAGACTTGTCAAGGCTGTTAAGATCTGTGCCAGAAATGTCTTGTATAAGACATTTGTCTGGGGAACCCCAGACAAACCTGCCAGTATGACGCTGGATCATTACTTAAAACATATAAATGTTCCAGTAACATCAAAAACCTTTGAAAAAACACAAAAAGAGATGATTAACAAGAGTCCAGATGGATCAGAGTTTGATGTGTCACTGTTGTATCTTAGCATCAAACTCGCCTGTAAGCATGTAGCTCCATTCAATGATGAAAAATGGTTCACTAAAGGCAACGTAATGAAGTATCACATTACTGCAATAAAGAACATGAGGAACAATGTTCTTCATGGTCAACTTGCAGTTACTGATGAAAAATATTATGAAAATATAAGAGAACTACGGGAGTTGTTAAATAGTTGTCTTAAGACATCTGGAGAGAAGTATGGGAGAGACCAGGATGAAGTGAAGCAGGAGGTCACACAGATGAATGATGTCCTGGACCACATTATGAATGAGATTCTTGGAGAGGAAGACATACTGATGTATGGTGGCGACAAGCTCAAACATCTTATGATTAATGACAGTCGTGACAAACTTAAGAAGATCTTCCAAAGTATCAGCTACGTCAACCCGGTGTCTTTTATCACTAGTGACTTGAAACTTAAAGTAGACAAAACCTTTATAGATATTGAGGTCAAACATGGACAACGTGGAGGTCAAGGTCAACATATAAGTTATCAACACCTTCTTAACCTTGCTCAGACTACAGCAGTACCAACTTCTACAAGAAGTGTCTCACAACAACAAGGTACATCTACTCCCCCACATATAATATTGGTTGAAGGTGTTGCTGGCAGTGGCAAGACTACTCTAGTGACACTAGTAATAGATGAATGGACTCAGGGAGGTCAAGGTAATATTAGTGACTTAGATAATTACGAGCTTCTACTGTGGGTACAGTGCCGGGACCCAACAATGACCTGCTACCAGCAACTCCTGGACAGACTGATGCCAGAAGTTGCTATAAAATTCAAGGATATTCTTAAGAAACTGATGAAGCTTAGCAAGATCTTAATTATAATTGACGGCCTTGATGAAGACAATGAAAGTTCTAGAACACTAGTCCAGAGTCTATTACAAGAATTTAAGTACTGTTCTAATATTGCTTTTCTGTGCACTTCACGACCAGAAAAAGTTGAGAACTTTAGGAGAACAATCCCTGCAGAGTATACTGTGCAACATGCAACACTACATGGTATATCTAAGACAAATGTGGAACAATTCGTGCGTCTGAACCACCAGGAAATAACCAAACAAACAGGGAATAACACAAATACTGAAGAACTTGTAACAAAGTTGAGGAAGTTAGAAAGACTTCACGAACACTTAAGACTACCAATGAATTTGATTCTCATGATATACATCTGGGACCAAGAGCCTGACCAGCTAAACTTAACATCTGTCACTCACACGGAGCTATATTATAATATTCATCAACTGTGTAAACACAAGTTAATACACAGACTGATCAACCATCAAGATACAAAGAATATGGATGACAGGAAATTAAAAGTTAACATTAACAATGTTTTGATAACAATATACAAGATAGCGCTAGAAAGTCTTTCAGTTGATCAGTTAAACCTTGAGGAAGAAACTGTAGATAAACTGCTAACTACCTGTGATGAACTGTGTTTACCTTATAAAGAAGTGTTGTCAGCGTTCCTTTGTTTGAGACCAACATGGACGATGCTGGGGATCAAGGAGCGGTACTCAGCTCCTCACAAGGGTATACAAGACTACTTCGCTGCTCTCTATATTGTCAACATGCTTAATAACCCACAGTATTCTACACTTACATCTGCCTCAGCTACACCTGCCTCAGGTACACCTGCCTCAGCTACACCTGCCTTAGCTACACCTGCCTCAGCTGCACCTGCCTCAGCTACACCTGCCTCAGCTACACCTGCCTCAGCTACACCTGCCTCAGCTACACCTGCCTTAGCTACACCTGCCTCAGCTACACCTGCCTCAGCTACACCTGCCTCAGCTACACCTGCCTCAGCTACACCTGCCTCAGCTACACCTGCCTCATCTACAACTGCCTCACCTGTCAGTGTCAAGGGAGTGTTAGAAAAGAGCATCAGGTCAGGTGTGGCAGACATGAACAAGTACCAGAATGTTTTGATACATGTGGCTGGGCTGTTGCACCTGGTACTAGACCAGATCCCTGAGACACCTGCACGGGAGGTGGTTCAACTCCTACAAGAGTCTGGTATGAGAGACAACGACCAGTGGCTCGAACTCCTTGACAACACTAACATGTCTCCAGTAATTGTCAAACAAATATCGCACTTACTCAATACTGAAAAAACAATTGAAGTAAGTGATGAACGTGTGAGAAGCTGCGTTGCTCTCCTGCCTCACCTCAGCTCCTGCAAGGTGGAGATTAACATCCTGGATGACCCAGGTGACCTGCCTCACCTGCCTGACCTGCTGGCTGCCCTCACCCACCACCACTGTACACAACTGCTACTGTGGCACCACTACTATAATGCTGACACAACCACCACTTCCGACAACTTGCTGGAGCTTCTACAAGATCGGTAAGTTGTTATTATTGTTAATAATGTTACTGCTCATGATAACATTATCTTAACATTAATGTTAATGTTAACAATGTTACTATACATATTTGACAAAACGATCTTTATCCTAACATTATTCTAAATGTTCATCATTACATTAACTTTCTTTTAACATTGAAGGTGTTAACAGTGTTGTTTCTGGTGTTAACAGTGTTGATGGTGTTAACATCTTGTTGGTGTTAATATTGTTGCAGATGCTAATATTGCTGAAATGTTAACATTGTTGGTTTTAAAATTGTTGTTGGTGTAACAAACTTGTTAGTTTCAACATTGTTGGTGTTAACATCATTGTTGGTGTTAACATTGTTGGTGATAACATTGTTGTTGGTGTTAACATTGTTGTTGGTGCAACAAAGATGTGTTAACATTGTTGGCATTAACATTGTTGTTGGTGTTAAGATTGTTGTTGGTGTTAACATTGTTATTAGTGTTAACATTGTTGTTGGTGTTAACATTGCTGTTGGTGTTAACATTGTGGCGGTTGTTAACATTGTTGCTGGTGTTAAAATTGTTGGTGTTAACATTGTTGTTGGTGTTAACATTGTTGTTGGTGTTAACATTGTTGAGGTTGTTAACATTATTGTTGGTGTTAACTTTGTTGGTGTTAGCATTGTTGTTGGTGTTAATATTGTTGTTGGTGTTAACACTGTTGATGGTGTTAACATTGTTGTTGGTGTTAACACTGTTGATGGTGTTAACATTGTTGTTGGTTTTAACATTGTTGGTGTTAACATTGTTGTTGGTGTTAACATTGTTGTTGATGTTAACATTGTTGTTGGTTTTAACATTGTTGGTGTTAACATTGTTGTTGGTGTTAACATTGTTGTTGGTTTTAACATTGTTGGTGTTAATATTGTTGTTGGTGTTAACACTGTTGATGGTGTTAACATTGTTGTTGGTGTTAACATTGTTGTTGGTGTTAACATTGTTGGTGTCAACATCGTTGGTGTTAACATTGTTGGTGTTAACATTTTCGTTGTTGTTAACATTGAAGGTGGTAACATTGTTGGTGTTAACACTGTTGTGGTTAATATTGTTGTTGTTGTTAACATTGTTGGTCTTAACATTGTTGGCGTTAACATTGTGGTTGGTGTTAACATTGTGGGAGTTAACACTGTTGTTGGTGTTATCATTGTTGTTGGTGTAAACAGCAACAACATTATTGTTGGTGTTAATATTGTTCATGTTAACATCATTAGTGTTAACATTGTTGTTGGTGTTATCAATGTTGTTGCTGTAAATACTATTCTTGTGTTAACATTGTTGTTGTTGTTAACATTGTTGGTGTCAACATTGTTGGTGTTAACATTGTTGGTGTTAACATTGTTGGTGTTAACATAGCTGGAGTTAACATTGTTGTTGGTGTTAACAATGTTGTTGCTGTTAATATTGTTCTTGGGTTAACATTGTTGTTATTGTTAACATTGTGTTAACACTGCAAGGCTCCAGGCGGACATCAACCAAATCTTTCAGTGGGCTGCAGAAAACAATATGAAGTTCAACGATGAGAAATTTCAATTACTCAGATATGGTAAACATGAGGAAATTAAATCTTCATCAGAGTACAAAACAAATTCTGGCCACAAAATAGAGCGAAACACCAACGTCAAAGACCTGGGAGTGATTATGTCGGAGGATCTCACCTTCAAGGACCATAACATTGTATCAATCGCATCTGCTAGAAAAATGACAGGATGGATAATGAGAACCTTCAAAACTAGGGAGGCCAAGCCCATGATGACACTCTTCAGGTCACTTGTTCTATCTAGGCTGGAATATTGCTGCACACTAACAGGTGAAATTGCTGACCTAGAAAATGTACAGAGAACCTTCACGGCGCGCATAACGGAGATAAAACACCTCAATTACTGGGAGCGCTTGAGGTTCCTGAACCTGTATTCCCTGGAATGCAGGCAGGAGAGATACATGATTATATACACCTGGAAAATCCTAGAGGGACTAGTACCGAACTTGCACACGAAAATCACTCACTACGAAAGCAAAAGACTTGGCAGACAATGCAACATCCCCCCAATGAAAAGCAGGGGGGTCACTAGCACGTTAAGAGACCATACAATAAGTGTCAGGGGCCCGAGACTGTTCAACTGCCTCCCAGCATACATAATGGGGATTACCAACAGACCCCTGGCAGTCTTCAAGCTGGCACTGGACAAGCACCTAAAGTCGGTTCCTGAGCAGCCGGGCTGTGGCTCGTACGTTGGTTTGCGTGCAGCCAGCAGCAACAGCCTGGTTGATCAGGCTCTGATCCACCAGGAGGCCTGGTCACAGACCGGGCCGCGGGGGCGTTGACCCCCGGAACTCTCTCCAGGTAAACTCCAGGTAACATTGTGGTTGGTGTTAACATTGTTGGAGTTAACATTGCTGATGGTGTTAACAATGTTGTTGCTGTTAATATTGTTCTTGTGTTAACATTGTTTTTGTTGTTAACATTGTTTGTGTTAACATTGTTGGTGTTAACATCGTTGGTGTTAACATTGTTGTTGTTGTTAACATTGTTGGTGTTAACATTGTGGTTGGTGTTAACTTTGTTGGAGTTAACATTGTTGTTGGTGTTAATAGCAGCAACATTATTGTTGGTGTTAACATTGTTGTTGGTGTTAACATTGTTGTTGGTGTTAATATTGTTGGTTGTGAAGGCTTACTCAGCCCTGTAACAACTTCAGACAGTATTACCAAGACTGGCTCCTCCTCAGGAAAATTTATGAATAGAAAAAGAAATAATAACAGACAAACATAAACACTTTATTATATAGAAAATATAAAATATAAAACACTTAAATATGAAATATTAATCTTACATTAAAGAAAATGAAAAATGAAAAATATAAATGATAACTGAATTCAACGCTAATATATATAGGGGTGTCTGGTGTTGGTGACACTGTGTTGTTGAAATCGTAGCAGTTGCTGATGATGGGGGGGGGAGTCGCAGGTCTTTGTTACGACCCACTGGCTAGTTCTTCACAGTATAGCCTTGAGTATTATATCCCGATGACAGGAAAGCAGGTTCTTTACCGCTGCAATGATGAGGGGTTACGTCCTGCAATTTCATACAGGTGCACAGGTAATTAAATCCAAAAAGGGGAAGTCTCAGGACGTTAGCCCATCTCCACCAGTTCTTCTCGTTGATTGACAGGTGACCCTCTCTGTCATCCAAGCTGAAAAGATAGACAGGTTACCCACTGCTTAAATAATCACTCTCCATTATAAGTACAATACCTAAAAGATGTGGTGATTATTACAACAGTCAACACAGAGCAAGGCTGAAAAGACTAAGTTTATTATTGGTCAAAAGTGGAGCTTTCAACCCATAAATCCACTAGAATACAAGGCAGGCATGTACTTACAGTAGAGCTGGGAGCTGTGAGTCTAGTGATTACAGTTTGGACCAGAGCCCCACACGTCACCTTTCGGGGGGGGGGGGGGAGGAGGTGGGGACGGGATAGCGGGAGCTGGACTGACCCTACCTTAACAAGCAGCCGGCAGTCAAACTATCACTTTCAGGGTGGGGGAAAAAGGCAGGAACAGCGGGAGCTTGACTTACCCTACCTTAACAAGTAGCTGGCAATGAAACTATTGTTACTATATACTCCCTCGCTACTCCTATCTATTGAACTTTTCCCTCACACTCCCCCTTACTAAGACTTATAGTCAAGGAGTGTAAGAAGAATAGGCGAGGAAAAAGTTCTAACATGTGGAAGTCGCGTAAGGCAACAAATCTTCTACTGACTGTCCCGACTTAACCAGTCAGAGAAATAATTGGATGAACCATTGATATACACAATATGGAACTTAAAATCCTGGAGTGCCAATGTCCACCTCAAGAGGCGACTGTTGGTTCCCTTAAAAGTTTCTAGGTATATCAAAGGTTGGTGGTCTGTTTCTAAAATGAATTCTTTTCCCAGTAAATAAAATTTAAGTTTGGAGATACCCCACACAAGGGCTAAACATTCCTTTTCTATTGTGGAGTATCTTGTTTCTGCGGGAAGAAGTTTCCGGCTTAGGAAGCATACAGGGAAGGGAGTACCATCATGGTATTGTAGTAACACCGCACCTAAGCCAGTATTGGAGGCATCAGTTCTTAAGCAAAATGTTTTATTAATATCTGGAATCTTAAGTATAGGGTCTTTCGAAAAGATACTTTTAATCTCATTAAACTTTTCCCGAGCTACGTCGGAAAGTTCAAGAGGTTCCTTCACAGACTTTTTAAGGAAGTCGGATAAGATGCCTGTAAGATCAATAAGGTTCGTGATAAACCTTGCATAAAAATTTACAGAACCAAGAAAGCTACGCATGAGCTTCTTGGTTTTGGGGAATTTAAATTCTAATAAAGCTTTGATCTTACTGGGGAGAGGCTGCAGAGAGTTATTAGAAAGTATCAGTCCAAGATATCTAATCTTGTTATACCCAAGGAAGCATTTCTTCGGCTTGGCAGTGAGGCCATGTGAGCATAACCTACGCAAAACTGATGTTAATGTTTGGATATGTTCGCCCCACGTAGATGTCATTACGTAAATGTTATCAAAATAAACTGAAACATTTGGCACATTACCCAAGACCTTTCTCATCAGTCTCACGTAGGTAGCACAGGCAGTTACCAAACCGAAGGGCATAGTTCTATATTGCATCAGTCCTTGGTGTGTAGGAAAAGCAGTGTACTGCTTAGAAGAAGGATCTAACATTACTTGATGATATGCCTGTGCAATATCAATCTCTGAAAAGAAGGAAGCGTCATAAAATTTGTGTAGATCGCTATCTATTAAGGGCATAGGCTCAGCATCCCACCGAGTTATAGCATTAAGGCCTCTGAAGTCAATAGCAAGTCTATATGAATAATCCTCCTTAACCATGACTACTGGTGAACAACATGAAGATACTGAAGGTTCAATGATCTTTAGTTTTAATAATTTGTCTACCTCGCGGTCAAATGCATCCCTAAGGTGAACTGGAACTGGGTATAATTTTCGTTTGATAGGATTGTCCGTCAATAAGTCAATCTTATGGACTACCGTGGAGGTAACACCTGGAATATCAGTAAAGACGTCTGAAAAGTTACTCACACATTGAAGTAGTTCATGTCTCTTATGGTCATCCAAAGATTCATTAATATTAATGTTTGTTGCCCCCGAGTGGTCAAGAGTCACCAAGTCATGTAGTTCTTCATCATAGTCTAAGTTAGAGGTGTCAATTACGCACACTTTACATTCTTCAGTTGTCTTATCAAGTTCGTGTGGAAAAACTAAGTCAAAGTCATTCAAACAGTTGACCGAATTTCTTCGGTAATATTTCTTAAGGATGTTGATATGATAAAGCTTAGGTTTCCCCTTGACTTCTATGAGGTAATCAACTTTCCCCACAAATTTTTAATACTTTATATGGACCTTTCCATGCTACTAATAATTTATTTGACTTGATAGGCAAAAGTACAAGAACTTCATCCCCTACTTTAAAACTTCTCCTCTGACTTTTGGAATCAAAATAGGTTTTGTACTGGTGCATTGACAAACTTAAGTTTTTCGAAACTATGTCAGAGGTCTCCTCAAGTTTGGATCTAAGGTCAAGGAGAAACTGATAAGAAGACTGAACCTCAGCATTTACCTCCTCATTAGTCCATAAGTCATGAAGGATGGACAATGGGCCTCTGGCCTGTCTACCATAGAGAAGTTCAAAAGGTGAAAACCCCAAAGAGTCACTGGGAATTTCCCTCATGGCAAACAAAGCACAGGGTAGGTAACGATGCCACTCCTTAGGTTTAAGGGAGCAAAGTTTCCTTAAAATGGACTTGAGAATCGAATGCTGGCGTTCAATCCTCCCATTACAGCTGGGATGATAGGGTGTGGTGAAGAGAGGCTTCACTCCCAGAAGTTGGTATAGATGTTGCATTAAGTCAGATGTGAATTGTGTCCCACGGTCAGACAAAATTTCTCTAAGGATGCCCACTCTGGAGAAGATGAACAAAAGGGCTTCAGCCACCTCTGTAGTCGTTATGGTCTTTAAGGGTGTGGCTTCAGGGAAACTCGAAGCATAATCAACTAATGTTAATATATATCTATGTCCCCCAGATGAAAGTGGTGATAAAGGACCAACGATGTCAATAGCTACTCTTTCAAACTGTACCATAAAGATAGGCATTTTGACCATAGGTACTCGCCTGGTACCTCGGGAGGATGACAGTTGGCAAACTTTACACGATCTACAATAGGTAGTGACATCTGAGGACATTTTTGGCCAAAAATAGGTTTCCCTAATTTTATTTAAGGTTTTACGATGCAAGAAATGTCCGGCCACTGGCAGGTCATGAGCCATTTTAAGAACAGTCTCTCTGCATTGACTTGGAACAACTAAGATGGAATAGTCTATCTCATCTGAATTTAATTTGAATACTGACTTGTACAAGATACCTTTTATATATTCAAATTCATATAAAAAGTTTTTCCTTTGGATCACTTGATTTTGTTTAGCAGCATTATGGCAATTCTGAAGAGAAGGGCAATTATGTTATTACTTGAAAAAGGAGTCCTTCGATATATCTAAAGGCTTAAAGTCAGGGAAAATCAAAGGATGGACAGTAGGAGAAGCCTGGGCTTTGGTCTGAGTCCTAGTCAAGACATTTATGGTATCGGAGGTGATATCTTTACTTTCATCTAACAAGTGAATCGGTGATCCTACTACCTCGCTTTCGAGAGTAGCATCACTGGTTTTTAATCCTACATGAATCTCACGAGACATTGTCTCATCTGAACTTTCAAGGGGCTTCTCTGACTCTACAGGAAGAGGATCTGAAAAGCTTATGTCCACCTTTGACGATGAAAGATCAACCTCAGAAGGAAGAATGGCACCTTTTACATTACTTATTAGTATGGAGCAAGAAGTGATGGGAGCTAGTATGGCTTCAGACCAACCTGTGAACCATTTAGACCTAATGTAACAACGGATGGTAGGAAAAGTGTCCGTACAGCCCAAGTAGTCTGAAAGTATAGAAGAGGAATGAGTTTCTTTAAGGTTAGAGAACAGCTTATCAGAAATGACTATACATGTGCATCCAGTGTCTCGTAAAATGATAGATACATTAAGTCCATTAACTGTCCAGGTAAACTCCAGGTGAACAGAAGGGTGTTTGGTCATTACAGTCTTTAAAACATCTTCCAACTTTTTGGACCTTCTTAGAAGGACAATCTGGACGTTTATGTCCCTTAACACCACACAAATGACAAACAGGAATAAAAGAAGTCATTTTACTTTCCATTAGAGGCTTTGATTTCTTAAGGTCTGATGAACCCTTGCCCTTAGGGTTCGATCCCTTTAGGTCTTTATAGGAATTGTGAGCCTCAGCATACAGGTCAGCAGCCTCAGCAACTTCCTCAGCTTTAATCAGGTTACGTTCTCTGATGAATGTTCGTATCTGATGGGGAAGAGCTGTCAGGAACTGGTCAGCAACCATGAAGTCTCTAAGAGATTCATAACTGTGATCAATTCCTGAACTCTCTATCCAAAAGTCGAACAAAGGAAAGAGTGTTACCTGTAACTGCTGAAAGTTCTGGCCAGGCTGTAAGGTGGCATACCTGAAATCTTTCCTGTAAGAATTAGTGGTTTTTTGATATGCTTTAAGGATTGCCTTCTTCAGTAGGTTATAATTACATATGATATCCTGCGACAAAGTTGCATAGATATTCAAGGCTGTACCAGAAAATAACATTCCTAACCTGGTAGCCCAGGTGTCAGCAGGCCATTCACAGAGGGTAGCGGTATTTTCAAATCTGATAATGTATGAAGTTATGTATTCCCCCTCTGTGAAGGGAGGTAAATTAGGTGTTGGAATATGTGCACTGACTGCATGTAGTTCCATTACTCCTTCCTCTAATTGTTGTGTAAGAGTTAACTTTTTATTCTCTAATTCAAGGTGAGATTTCTCGAGCTCGCGATCCTTTTCCCTCTCTATTAACTCAAGCTCTCAAGCTTTTTCCTCATGTTCTCTGGCTTTTTCCTCAACTTCTCTATCCTTTGCTCTTTCCTCAAGTTCTCTTATTTTAGCCTGTTCCTCACGTATTTTAGCCTGTTCCTCACGTATTTTAGCCTGTTCCTCACGTTCTCTAGCTCTTTCTTCACGGTCAAGTCTATCACGCTCCTTTTTGTCTTCTCTTTCTCTTTCTAACTGTCTTTCTTGGATTTCTCTCTCAATTCTCTCTCTCTCCTTTTCTCTTCTCTTTTGATTCTCTCTCTCTCCTTTTCTTCTTCTCTTTCCCTTTCTAACTGTCTCTCTTCTCTCTCAATTCTCTCTCTTTCAAGTCTTTCCTGGATCTTAGCACTAATGAAAGATTCTAAATTTTTCCCTGTTATTCCTAACTTACTTCCAGCGTTCATCCAAAACTGGTATTCCTCCATGCTTGCAAGAATAACTTAAACTATCAGGGGAAATGAAACGGGTATTAAAGAAAACGGAGGGTTCAATTCCTGCTCCGTTCAAACTGTAAATAAACCAGAGGGCTCGATCCCTGCTTCAATTAAACAACATGTATTAATTAAAACGAAGGGTTCTATGCTGGCTCCGAGCAAACTGTAAGTAGAATGGGGTCCCTTGACCATCCAATCTTCTCACCAACAAATCAAGAGTGTCCAACGACAGTTCCCTTGATAAAATAAAGAGCTCAATGAAACAAATTGTCACTGGAAAATCTTGGGTCCCTAGAGTCTAATCCTCCAAAGTGTTTCAAGCTCACAAGAAAGGTGGCAGAATTGACTATTATATCCTGCCTGACTTGACTTACAATAAATTGAGACTATAACAATCACCAAATCTTTTAAATACCTGTACCGTAGTCCTACCATAGAGAATGATTACTCATGGCTGGTGGTAACCGTCTGTGGTATGCAGCGTTGAAGTTCCAATGGTAGATTCGAGATGGAATTGAATCTTGATTCTTTCGTGTTGTATCCTGGCAAGGTCGCCACTTATGAAGGCTTACTCAGCCCTGTAATAACTTCAGACAGTATTACCAAGGCTGGCTCCTCCTCAGGAAAATTAATGAATAGAAAAATAAATAATAACAGACAAACATAAACACTTTATTATATAGAAAATAAAATATAAAACACTTAAATATGAAATATTAATCCTACATTAAAGAAAATGAAAAATGAAAAATATAAATGATAACTGAATTCAACGCTAATATATATAGGGGTGTCTGGTGTTGGTGACACTGTGTTGTTGAAATCGTAGCCGTTGCTGATGATGGGGGGGGGAGTCGCAGGTCTTTGTTACGACCCACTGGCTAGTTCTTCACAGTATAGCCTTGAGTATTCTATCCCGATGACAGGAAAGCAGGTTCTTCACCGCTGCAATGATGAGGGGTTACGTCCTGCAATTTCATACATTTGCACAGGTAATTCAATCCAAAAAGGGGAAGTCTCAGGATGTTAGTCCATCTCCACCAGTTCTTCTCGTTGATTGACAGGTGACCCTCTCTGTCATCCAAGCTGAAAAGATAGACAGGTTACCCACTGCTTAAATAATCACTCTCCATGATAAGTACAATACCTAAAAGATGTGGTGATTATTACAACAGTCAACATAGAGCAAGACTGAAAAGACTAAGTTTATTATTGGTCAAAAGTGAAGCTTTCAACCCATAAATCCACTAGAATACAAGGCAGGCATGTACTTACAGTAGTGCTGGGAGCTGTGAGTGTAGTGATTACTGTTTGGACCAGAGCCCCACACATCACCTTTTTTTGGGGGGGGGGGAAGGAGGAGGGGAAGGGATAGCGGGAGCTAGACTGACCCTACCTTAACAAGCAGCCGGCAGTCAAACTATCACTTTCGGGGTGGGGGAAAAAGGCGGGAATAGCTGGAGCTTGACTTACCCTACCTTAACAAGTAGCCGGCACTGAAACTATTGTTACTATATACTCCCTCACTACTCCTATCTATTGAACTTTTCCCTCACATTGGTGTTAACATCGTTGGTGTTAATATTGTTGTTGGTGTTAACAATGTTGTTGCTGTTAATATTGCTGTTGTGTTAACATCATTGTTGTTGTTGTTAACATTGTTGGTATTAACATTGTTGGTGTTAACATCGTTGGTGTTAACATTGTTGTTGGTGTTAATATTGTTGGTGTTAACATTGTTGTTGTTAAAATTGTTGTTGTTGTTAACATTGCTGGTGTTACCATTGCTGGTGTTAACATTGTGGTTGGTGTTAACATTGTTGGTGTTAACATTGTTGGTGTTAACATTGCAGCTGGTGTTAAGTTTGCTGGAGTTAGCATTGTTGCTGGTGTTAAATGCAACAATAATGTTGTTGGTGTTAACTTCGTTGTTTGTGTTAACAATGCAGGTGTTAATATTGTTGGTGTGAACATCATTGGTGTTAATATTGTTGTTAATGTTAACAATGTTGTTGCTGTTAATATTGTTGTTGTGTTAACATTGTTGTCGTTGTTAACATTGTTGGTGTTAACATTGATGGTGTTAACATCTTTGTTGTTAACATTGTTGTCTGTGTTAACGTTTTTGGTGTTAACATTGTTGTTGTTGTTAACATTGTTGGTGTGAACATTCTTGGTATTAACATTGTTGGTGTTAACATTGTTGTTTTTGTTAACATTGTTGGCGTTAACAACGTTGGTGTTAAAATTGTTGTTGTTGTTAACATTGTTGGTGTTAACATTGTTGGTTTAAACATTGTTGGAGTTAACATTGTTTTTGGTGTTAACATTGTTGTTGGTGTTAACATTGTAGTTGTTAACATTGTTGGTGTTAACACTATTGGTGTTAACATTGTTGTTGGTGTTAACATTGTTGTTAGTGTTAATATCGTTGTTTGTGTTAACATTGTTGTTGGTGTTAACATGTTGTTGGTGTTAACATTGTTGTTGGTGTTAACATTGTTGTTGGTGTTAACATTGCTGTTGGTGTTAACATAGTTGTTGGCGTTAACATTGTTGTTGGTGTTAATATCGTTGTTGGTGTTAACATTGTTGTTAGTGTTAACATTGTTGCTGGTGTTAACACTGTTATTGGCGTTAACATTGTTGTTGGTGTTAACATTGTTGTTGACGTTAATATCGTTTTTGGTGTTAACATTGCTGTTGGTGTTAACATTGTTGTTGGTGTTAACATTGTTGTTGGTGTTAACATTGTTGTTAGTGTTAATATCGTTGTAGGTGTTAGAGACAGCCAGTGGTCTCTGTGTAATCCCTTTCATGTATTCTGGGAGGCAGTTGAACAGTCTTGTTCCCCTGACACTTATTGTGTTGTCCCTCAGTCTTGTGCTGCACAGTCTTGTGCTGCACAGTCTTGTGCTACACAGTCTTGTGCTGCACAGTCTTGTGCTACACAGTCTTGTGCTACACAGTCTTGTGCTACACAGTCTTGTGCTGCACAGTCTTGTGCTGCACAGTCTTGTGCTGCACAGTCTTGTGCTGCACAGTCTTGTGCTGCACAGTCTTGTGCTACACAGTCTTGTGCTGCACAGTCTTGTGCTGCACAGTCTTGTGCTACACAGTCTTGTGCTGCACAGTCTTGTGCTACACAGTCTTGTGCTGCACAGTCTTGTGCTGCACAGTCTTGTGCTGCACAGTCTTGTGCTGCACAGTCTTGTGCTGCACAGTCTTGTGCTGCACAGTCTTGTGCTGCACAGTCTTGTGCTACACAGTCTTGTGCTGCACAGTCTTGTGTTGCACAGTCTTGTGCTACACAGTCTTGTGCTACACAGTCTTGTGCTACACAGTCTTGTGCTGCACAGTCTTGTGCTGCACAGTCTTGTGCTGCACAGTCTTGTGCTGCACAGTCTTGTGCTGCACAGTCTTGTGCTACACAGTCTTGTGCTGCACAGTCTTGTGCTGCACAGTCTTGTGCTACACAGTCTTGTGCTGCACAGTCTTGTGCTACACAGTCTTGTGCTGCACAGTCTTGTGCTGCACAGTCTTGTGCTACACAGTCTTGTGCTACACAGTCTTGTGCTGCACAGTCTTGTGCTGCACAGTCTTGTGCTGCACAGTCTTGTGCTGCACAGTCTTGTGCTACACAGTCTTGTGCTGCACAGTCTTGTGCTACACAGTCTTGTGCTACACAGTCTTGTGCTACACAGTCTTGTGCTGCACAGTCTTGTGCTGCACAGTCTTGTGCTGCACAGTCTTGTGCTGCACAGTCTTGTGCTGCACAGTCTTGTGCTACACAGTCTTGTGCTGCACAGTCTTGTGCTGCACAGTCTTGTGCTGCACAGTCTTGTGCTGCACAGTCTTGTGCTGCACAGTCTTGTGCTACACAGTCTTGTGCTACACAGTCTTGTGCTGCACAGTCTTGTGCTGCACAGTCTTGTGCTACACAGTCTTGTGCTACACAGTCTTGTGCTACACAGTCTTGTACTGATCATTGTGGGAATGTTGCACCACCTGCACAGTCTTGTGCTGATCATTGTGGGAATGTTGTGCCACCTGCACAGTCTTGTCCTGATCATTGTGGGGATTGCTCCTTGATTATTCCTTGATAATCTCAGTAAGGACGTTAGTGTACTCTCCTTGGACTGAACCAAGATGCCCTCCATCGAGCAACTTTACCAGCAGCTTAAGGAAGAATTGAGGATGGCGAAGACGGAGATAGAGCGATTGACTGAGGAAAACAAGAGGATTCGTAGTTGTCCTCCTGTTTTGAGTCCTCAGGTCAAGAAGGGAACCTGGACAGTGGCTGGACAGCATGGAACGAAGTTGACGATCAAGAAAAGGAATGGAAAGGTAGAAACGATGAAGAAGAAAGTGACTGCTGTGGAAACTGTTGTGGAAACTTCTAATGCATTCTCCATGTTACCCAACGAATGTGAGTTGAATATTGGGAACGTCACGACGAACGACACAAAGGAAGGTAAGAATATTGTTGTTGTTGGGGACAGCCAGGTTAGGTACATGGATAGGGCCTTCTGCTTGAAGGACAGGAGTAGGAGACAGAGGGTTTGTTTTCCTGGGGCTGGGATGGAGGACATTGTTAGCCGTCTTGACAACATCATTAACGGTAATGGGATCAGTTCTGTTATCTGCCTCAGTGCTGGAGGCAATGATGTAGGTAAGCGCAGAAGTGAGGATTTAGAAGGTTCTGGATAGCAATAGACATAATTAGGAAGAAGGGGGGGGCACCCTGTTATATGTGGCATTTTGCCGAGAAGGAGTGTTGGAAATGAATGGTTGTCCAGAACAATTGGTATTAATTGTTGGCTGGATGAACAGTGTAAGGATAATGCAGTACCATTCATTGGCAACTGGGACAACTTCCGTGGCTGGAATATCATGTATGCCAGGGATGGGGTTCACTTATCCAGGGCAGGTGTGGGTTTTCTTGCTAGCTCAGTTGAACAGGGTTGTTAGGACTTTAAACTAGGATTAGTTAGAGGTATGGGTTTACAAATGGTAAATAATGAGTATGGATATATTGACTTATGCTCTGATATTAAGAATTTTAATAGTAACTGTTATGGAGTAACTCTGGGTAATGATAACTTCAGAAATTGTGAAAAAACAAAGGTGAATAGAAAAAAATGTGCAGAAAAAAAACATATGATTGTATTCTATGCTAACAGTCGAAGTGCAAGAAATATGATTAATGAACTACGTTTTGTAGCATGTGCTGGGAACTTTGATATCATTGCATTAACTGAAACATCGGGGTATAATTGCTGAGTGTAATATTCAAGGGTTTAAGTTGTTCCATGTGGATAGATGTAATGGGAAGGTGGGAGGAGTTGCATTATATGTTCGAGAAAATGTTAAGATTTTGCCACCGAAGAGAAAATGTTAATTGTCGTATAAAAACAGGTATAAAAATATACAGAATAGAAACAGAATCTGTTTGGGTAGAGTTTGTAGAAGGTCAAGAAAAACTATTTGTAGGTGTAATATACCGACCTCCAGGCTTGGATCACGATAGAGGGAGACTTCTTTGGGACAAAATTGTTAGGGCTTCTAGACACAATAACATAGTGATAGTAGGGGATTTTTAACTTCAGTCAAATTGACTGGAATTCTTTGACCGGTAATCTGGAATCCAGTGACTTTACAGAAACAATTCAGGACTGTTTTCTGAAGCAGTGTGTAACAGAGCCTACCAGGGGTAATAATCTGCTAGACCTAGACGTATCAAATAAGGAAACACTCGTGAATAATCTGGAGATCACTGAAGAGCTTGGTGCAAGTGATCACAAATCCATCACTTTTAGCATTAACTGGGAATACAGGAATAATGATAATACGGCAAAAATCCCTGATTTTCGTTCTGCCGATTATAATGGACTTAGGGAACACCTGTCAAATCTCGACTGGGGTTATCTAGCTAATGATTCTATTGATAATGATGATATATATGATTACGAAGGGATCTCCACTTGTGACTTTTTTTCTTAATAATGTACACCGTGCTCAGAGTATATACATTCCCCAGAGAGAAATTAAGACTAATAATAACGATCCCAAATGGATTAACAGGAGGCTAAAGCATCTATTAGGGGAGAAAATGGGAACTTATAGGCGCATCAGAAGAGGAGAGGTTAACCTTACTGACCAATATGTTCAGCTTAAAAGAGAAGTAAAAAAGGGGGATTAGAAAGGCTAAACGTGACTATGAAATTAGAGTTGCTAATGAATCAAAGACTAATCCAAAGGGGTTCTTTCAAGTGTATAGGACGAAGGCGAAGGAAAACGTAGGACCTCTGAAAATTGGGAATATACAGCTGACGTATAACGAACTGGAAATGTATTCCTTATTTACTGATAATTTTTTGTCAGTTTTTACACAGGAAGACATAAATGGGATTCCAGAAATTAACAATTATTCAGTTCCTGATGAATTCAAATTAACTAATATTACTGTCACGAGGGACATGATTATCAAATAGATAAATCCCCGAGGCCCGACTAGGTTTTTTCCATGGTACTTAAGGAATGCAAGATGGAACTTAGTCAGCCATTAATGGGTGTGTTTAATGCGTCCATCCTTATTGGTGTTGTGCCAGAGTTGTGGAAGCTGGCTAATGTGGTTCCCATATTCAAATCAGGGGATAAGTCCACTCCTTCAAATTACCGTCCAATAAGCTTGACATCTATAGTGGGCAAGTTACTAGAATCAGTTATAGCTGACATTATCAGAAGTCACCTTGAAGAGCATAACTTGATAAATGAATCTCAGCATGGGTTCACGAGAGGTCGTTCCTGCCTGACAAACTTACTGACGTTCTTCAGTAGAACATTTGAGGCACTAGACAGTGATAAAGAATATGATATTGTTTATTTGGATTTTAGTAAAGCCTTCGATAGAGTACCTCACAAGAGACTTAAGAAAAGTGGCAGCTAATGGTATAGGACGTAAAGTTCTAGCATGGATAGAGGCATGACTTACCAATAGAAAGCAGAGAGTTTCAATGAATGGGGTCAAATCTAAATGGGTATTAGTCACTAGTGGCATTCCACAAGGATCAGTTTTAGGCCCTCTCTTTAGTATTGGCCAACAGGCCTGCTGCAGTGTTCCTCCTTTCTTATGTTCTTATGATGAAGGGATTATGATTGACATGAGCAAATAAGCAGTGGTGACATGTACTTAGCTCGAGCAGTGACGTGTACTTAGCTCTGTGAAGACTTGTTTGTGTGCTCTCTGTGAATCTGAACCAGGATGCCCTCTCTTGAGCAACTCTACCGGCAGCTAAAAGAGGAGCTTATGGTTACTAAGCTGGAGATATGGCGATTAACTGAGGAGAACAACAGGATTTGTATTAATCCTGTTGTGAGTCCTCAGGTTAAGAGAGGAACTTGGTCAGTGGCTGCACAACATGGAACCAAGCTGAGGATCAAGAAGACTGTTGGAGAGGCAGAAACAACGAAGAACCAGAAGACTGCTGTGGAAACTTCCAACCCATTTTCAGTGCTACCTGACGAATGCAAGTTTTCCACTGGGAACGTCACAACGAGCACCAAGGAAGAATTGGCAGACGTTAGTGAAACATCCCTAGGAACCCCAGCGAAGACCATGAAGAATGTCACAACGAATTCCACAAGTGAAGGTAAGAGCATCATTTTAGTTGGAGACAGTCAGGTTTAGCTTATGGATAGGGCCTTTTGTCTTAGGGACAGGCAGAGGAGGCAGAGGGTATTTTTTCCTGGAACTGGGATGGGGGATATTGTTAGCCGTCTGGACGACATCATGAAAGGTAATGGGAGCAATCCTATTATCTGCCTCAGTGCATGTGGCAACGACGTTGGCAGATGTAGGAGTGAGGATCTGATTAGCAGGTATAGGTCAGCAATAGAAATAATTAAGAAGAAGGGTGGGAACCCTGTCACATGTGGTATTTTGCCAAGGAGAGGAGTTGGAAACTAATGGTTGTCCAGGGCAATTAACTGGAGTTTACCTGGAGAGAGTTCCGGGGGTTAACGCCCCCGCAGCCCGGTCTGTGACCAGGCCTCCTGGTGGATCAGAGCCTGATCAACCAGGCTGTTACTGCTGGCTGCACTCAAACCAATGTACGAGCCACAGCCCGGCTGATCAGGAACCGACTTTAGGTGCTTGTCCAGTGCCAGCTTGAAGACTGCCAGGGGTCTGTTGGTAATCCCCCTTATGTATGCTGGGAGGCAGTTGAACAGTCTCGGGCCCCTGACACTAATTGTATGGTCTCTTAACGTGCTAGTGACACCCCTGCTTTTCATTGGGGGGGGGGATGTTGCATCGTCTGCCAAGTCTTTTGCTTTCGTAGTGAGTGATCTTCGTGTGCAAGTTCGGTACTAGTCCCTCTAGGATTTTCCAGGTGTATATAATCATGTATCTCTCCCGCCTGCATTCCAGGGAATACAGGTTCAGGAACCTCAAGTGCTCCCAGTAATTGAGGTGTTTTATCTCCGTTATGCGAGCCGTAAAGGTTCTCTGTACATTTTCTAGGTCAGCAATTTCATCTGCCTTGAAAGGTGCTGTTAGAGTGCAGCAATATTCTAGCCTAGATAGAACAAGTGACCTGAAGAGTGTCATCATGGGCTTGGCATCCCTAGTTTTGAAGGCTCTCATTATCCATTCTGTCATTTTTCTAGCAGATGCGATTGATACAATGTTATGTTCCTTGAAGGTGAGATCCTCCGACATGATCACTCCCAGGTCTTTGACGTTGGTGTTTCGCTCTATTTTGTGGCCAGAATTTGTTTTGTACTCTGATGAAGATTTAATTTCCTCGTGTTTACCATATCTGAGTAATTGAAATTTCTCATCGTTGAACTTCATATTGTTTTCTGCAGCCCACTGAAAGATTTGGTTGATGTCCGCCTGGAGCTTTGCAGTGTCTGCAATGGAAGACACTGTCATGCAGATTCGGGTGTCATCTGCAAAGGAAGACACGGTGCTGTGGCTGACATCCTTGTCTATGTCAGATATGAGGATGAGGAACAAGATGGGAGCGAGTACTGTGCCTTGTGGAACAGAGCTTTTCACCGTGGCTGCCTCGGACTTTACTCTGTTGGCTACTACTCTCTGAGTTCTGTTAGTGAGGAAATTATAGATCCATCAATTGGTGTCAATTGCTGGCTGGACAAATACTATAAGGAAAATGCGGTAATATTCATTAACAACTGTGACCTCTTCTACGGCAGAAATGACATGTATGCCAGGGATGGGGTACACTTATCTAGGTCTCTGGTGGGGGCCCTGACAACTGCAGTGGAGGGAGCTGTTAGGACTTTAAACTAGGAATAGTTAGCGGTATGGGTTTTGGCGGGGAACTAGTAATAATCAGAACGAGGTACATATTGGAGAACCAGTGACACTAGGTGAAATGAGCAGGAAGGATAAAGAGAAAGGAGTGTCTTTCAATGTACATTATGCTAAGAGCTGTAGTGCTAGGAATAAGATGGACGAGTTGAGATTAGTTGCTAGTGTAGGTAACATTGATGTATTTGCCATAACTTAGACGTGGTTTAATTCAAAAAGTCGGGACATACCTGCAGAATGTCACATTCAGGGTTTCAAATTGTTCCAAGTAGATAGAAGTATTGGGATGGGGGGTGGGGTGGCATTGTATGTCCGAGATCGCTTGAACTGTTGCATAAAAACGGGTATAAAATCTGAAATAACACATACAGAGTCTGTTGGGATAGAATTTTCAGAGGGACATGAAAAAATTTATTTCAGGTGTGATATACCGTCCCTCAAACTTCGATAGGAATCAAGGGAGACTACTATGGGAGGAAATTGTTAGGGCCACAAGGCACGATAACGTAGTAATTCTAGGAGACTTCAACTTTGGTCAGATTTATTGGAATTTCATGACTGGGAATTTAGAATCAAAGGATTTCTTAGAAATAGTTCAGGATTGTTTTTTGAAGCAGTTTGTGACAGAGCCTACAAGAGGAAATAACCTGCTTGATTTGGTTCTGGCAAACAAGGAAACTCTTGTTAATAATATAGAAATTACAGAGGAACTCGGCACAAGTGATCATAAATCAATTTCCTTTAGCATTGAATGGAAGTATGATAGTAGGGATAATTCAGTAATCGTCCCAGATTTTCGCTTAGCAGATTACAATGGGCTTAGAGAACACTTGTCATCTGTGGACTGGAGTAACGAAGAGAGCTATCAATACGAGAATTTTCTGAACACTATACATGCTGCCTATGTAGGAAACATTTAGGCAACTTTATTCCGAAACGTTTCGCCTACACAATAGGCTTCTTCAGTCGAGTACAGAAAGTACGCAGGAGCAGTAGAGAGGTGAAGAGGATGTAATCAGTCCATCACCTTTGAAGTCGTAGATTTGAGGTTGTCAGTCCCTCAGCCTGGAGAAGTTCTGTTCCAAAGACTGGAACTAACTGAAGATCAAGTGACAGTCTTGAGACTTAAATACTGTCGGAAGAAGAGGTGCAGAGTAGTAGCAGTGTCTTACCTGCCAACCTGTCGGTATTGTATACTATTTTGATATTCACTCTGTCACACACTGCAACACAATGGCATCCTGGTACAGAAGAGAAAACAGAGGGGCATGAAAAATTGATTTTAGGTGTGATATACCATCCACCAAACTTGGATAGAGACCGAGGAAGACTACTCTGGGAGGAAATTGTTAAGGCCACAAGGCACGATAACATTGTAATTCTAGGGGACTTTAACTTTAGTAATATTGATAGGAATTTTCTAACTGGGAATTTAGAATCTAACGACTTTTTAGAAGTAGTTCAGGATTGTTTTTTTGAGGCAGTTTGTGAAAGAACCTACAAGGGGAAATATCCTGCTTGACTTAGTTCTGGCAAACAAGGAGTCCCTTGTTAATAATTTAGAAGTTTCAGAGGAACTGGGTGCTAGCGACCACAAATCAATTACATTTAGCATTGAATGGAAGTACGATAGTAGGGATAACTCAGTAACAGTCCCAGATTTTCGCTTAGCAGATTACGATGGGCTTAGAGAACACTTATCATCTGTTGACTGGGGTAACGAAGAGAGCTATCAATATGACAGTTTTCTGAACACAATACATGCTGCTCAAAGAACGTTTATCCCTTATAAGGAAATTAGATCAAACGGAAATGATTCAAAATGGATGAATAATAGGCTCAAATATCTTTTAGGGCAATAAGAAAGGAATTTACAGGCGTATCAAAAGAGGTGAGAGTCATCCTACGAATCAGAATATTGACATTAAGAGGGACGTTAAAAAGGGGATAAGAAAAGCTAAACGGGACTACGAAATTAAAGTTGCTAGGGATTCTAAAACTAACCCAAAAAGTTTTTTCCAGGTTTAAAGAACAAAAGTTAGAGATAAGATAGGTCCCCTTAAAAGTAACTCTGGACATCTTACTGACAAGGAGAATGAAATTTGCTCGATTTTAAATAATTATTTTCTCTCGGTTTTTACACAGGAAGACACTAACAATATTCCAGTAATTAGTGTTTATAGTGGGCCTGAAGAAGATAAATTATGTAACATCACAGTCACTAGTGAAATGGTTAAGAAACAAACAGATCGTCTGAAACAAAATAAGTCACCGGGACCTGATGAACTTTTTTCAAGGGTTTTTAAGTAATGCAAAATGGAACTCTGTGAACCATTAACTAATATTTTTAATTTATCTCTTCAAACAGGTGTAGTGTCTGATATGTGGAAGATGGCTAATGTAATTCCTATTTTTAAATCAGGGGACAAGTCGTTACTGTCAAATTACCGCCCAATAAGCCTGGCCTCAATTGTAGGCAAATTACTAGAGCCAATTATAGCTGAGACTATAAGAAGCCATCTGGATAAGCATAATCTGGTTAATGATACTCAGCATGGATTCACAAGAGGCCGGTCTTGTCTAACTAATTTATTAACTTTCTTCAGTAAAGCTTTTGAGGCCGTTGATCACGATAAAGAATTTGATATTATTTACTTTGATTTTAGTAAGGCTTTTGATAGAGTTTCGCACCAGAGACTGTTAAAGAAAGTGGTTGCTCATGGCATTGAGGGAAAAGTGCTGTCATGGATCGAATCATGGCTCACAGACAGGAAGCAGAGAGTGTCCATAAATGGGGTTAAATCCGAGTGGGGATCTGTAACAAGTGACGTTCACACAGGGATCAATCTTGGGCCCGTTGTTGTTTGTAATATATATCAATGATCTTGATGAGGGAATTACTAGTGATATGAGCAAATTCGCCGATGACACACAGATAGGTAGGATAATTGATTCAAACGTAGATATCAGGGAACTCCAGGACGGTTTAGACAAACTCAATACCTGGTCAGAAAAGTGGCAGATGCAGTTTAATGTGGATAAATGTAAGGTTCTGAAGCTCGTGAGTGTCTACAACCCTAGCACTTATAAGCTAAATAATGTAGAGCTTAGCCATACAGATTGTGAAAAGGACTTGGGGGTTATGGTAAGCAGTAATCTTAAACCAAGACAGCAATGCCTAATCGTACGTAATAAGGCAAACAGGTTACTGGGATTTATATCAAGAAATGTAAGCAACAGAAGTCCAGAGGTTATACTGCAGCTTTATACATCATTAGTAAGGCCTCACCTAGATTATGCAGCTCAATTCTGGTCTCCATATTACAGAATGGGCATAAATTTGTTAGAAAACATTCAGCGTAGGATGACTAAATTAATACATAGCATTAGAAATCTTCCTTATGAAGAAAGATTGAAGACCCTTAAATTACATTCACCTGTTAGACGAAGAATAAGGGGAGACATGATGGAAGTGATGACTGGTTTGAAAAACCGACAAGTTGAAGATTGAGACACTTATGCAGCATATGGGAATCTTTATTCAGCAAACGTTTCGCCACACAGTGGCTTCATCAGTCCAATACAAAGCTGGAAGGTGTAAGGAGAGGAGGAGTTTGAGGTAATCAGTCCCTCAGCCTGGAGTCGATGTGTTCAGTCCATCAATCTTGAAGCATGTACAGCATAGGGCCGTAGACGTGGCTTATGTACTTTATGCTGGTGAGATGAAGCAGGCGGAGGCGGGGTCATAGTGGTACCATCCACTAGTCGAAGTAGGTCTTTGTCCAAAGGTTGAACAAGTGTTGAAGAATTCTTTGTAAGAAGATCCCATGATGCTGCAGTGTCTGACAGTTGTGATGAATGGTTTGAAAAACCGACAAGTTGAAGATTAAGATCACTTATATTATACCCATGTAAGATCACTAATGTAATATCCAAATAAGATCACTTATATAATACCCATATAAGCTCACTTATATTATACCCATGAAACATCACTTACATTATACCCATGTATAATAGTATAAGTGATGTTTCATGGGTATAATAATGTGTAACGTTGTTCACTACCACTTGGTGTAATATACAGTGTAACATTGTTCACTACCACTTGGTGTAATATACAGTGTAACATTGTTCACTTCCACTTGGTGTAATATACAGTGTAACATTGTTCACTACCACTTGGTGTAATATACAGTGTAACATTGTTCACTACCACTTGGTGTAATATACAGTGTAACATTGTTCACTACCACTTGGTGTAATATACAGTGTAACATTGTTCACTACCACTTGGTGTAATATACAGTGTAACATTGTTCACTACCACTTGGTGTAATATACAGTGTAACATTGTTCACTACCACTTGGTGTAATATACAGTGTAACATTGTTCACTACCACTTGGTGTAATATACAGTGTAACATTGTTCACTACCACTTGGTGTAATATACAGTGTAACATTGTTCACTACCACTTGGTGTAATATACAGTGTAACATTTTTCACTACCACTTGGTGTAATATACAGTGTAACATTGTTCACTACCACTTGGTGTAATATACAGTGTAACATTGTTCACTTCCACTTGGTGTAATATACAGTGTAACATTGTTCACTACCACTTGGTGTAATATACAGTGTAACATTGTTCACTACCACTTGGTGTAATATACAGTGTAACATTGTTCACTTCCACTTGGTGTAATATACAGTGTAACATTGTTCACTTCCACTTGGTGTAATATACAGTGTAACATTGTTCACTACCACTTGGTGTAATATACAGTGTAGCATTGTTCACTACCACTTGGTGTAATATACAGTGTAGCATTGTTCACTACCACTTGGTGTAATATACAGTGTAACATTGTTCACTACCACTTGGTGTAATATACAGTGTAACATTGTTCACTACCACTTGGTGTAATATACAGTGTAACATTGTTCACTACCACTTGGTGTAATATACAGTGTAACGTTGTTCACTACCACTAGGTGTAATATACAGTGTAGTGTTGTTCACTACCACTTGGTGTAATATACAGTGTAGTGTTGTTCACTACCACTTGGTGTAATATACAGTGTAACATTGTTCACTACCACTTGGTGTAATATACAGTGTAACATTGTTCACTACCACTTGGTGAAATATACAGTGTAACATTGTTCACTACCACTTGGTGTAATATACAGTGTAACATTGTTCACTACCACTTGGTGTAATATACAGTGTAACATTGTTCACTACCACTTGGTGTAATATACAGTGTAAGTGATGAGTCGGTAAGTGTAAGGTGTTCATCAGTGTTTTATCCTGGTACAGGAGACACCTGGAGGACTTCATGGGTTGTCTTACTGGTGGAGGAGTGAGACTGTTGGAGGAGTGTAATAAGCTGAGGGACTTTCACCTGGCTGTGGTGAGTGACTACCATGCTGGCTGTCTTCTGCCACAACTACACCACACTGTGACCTCCACACTACCTCAACTTAAGCGGCTCAGTAAGTGTTTCACTCTGTACTGTGTCTTACTGTGTGTGATGGTGCTAGTTGAGTACCGTGTCTTACTCTGTGTGATGGTGCTAGTTGTGTACCGTGTCTTACTCTGTGTGATGGTGCTAGTTGTGTACCGTGTCTTACTCTGTGTGATGGTGCTAGTTGAGTACCGTGTCTTACTCTGTGTGATGGTGCTAGTTGTGTACCGTGTCTTACTCTGTGTGATGGTGCTAGTTGAGTACCGTGTCTTACTCTGTGTGATGGTGCTAGTTGAGTACCGTGTCTTAATCTGTGTGATGGTGCTAGTTGTGTACCGTGTCTTACTATGTGTGATGGTGCTAGTTGTGTACCGTGTCTTACTCTGTGTGATGGTGCTAGTTGTGTACCGTGTCTTACTCTGTGTGATGGTGCTAGTTGTGTACCGTGTCTTACTCTGTGTGATGGTGCTAGTTGAGTACCGTGTCTTACTCTGTGTGATGGTGCTAGTTGAGTACCGTGTCTTACTCTGTGTGATGGTGCTAGTTGAGTACCGTGTCTTACTCTGTGTGATGGTGCTAGTTGTGTACCGTGTCTTACTCTGTGTGATGGTGCTAGTTGTGTACCGTGTCTTACTCTGTGTGATGGTGCTAGTTGTGTACCGTGTCTTACTCTGTGTGATGGTGCTAGTTGTGTACCGTGTCTTAATCTGTGTGATGGTGCTAGTTGTGTACCGTGTCTTACTCTGTGTGATGGTGCTAGTTGTGTACCGTGTCTTACTGTGTGTGATGATGCTAGATGTGTACGGTGTCTTACTGTGTGTGATGATGCTAGTTTTGTACCGTGTCTTACTCTGTGTGATTGTGCTAGTTTTGTACCGTGTCTTACTCTGTGTGATGATGCTAGTTTTGTACCGTGTCTTACTGTGTGTGATGTGCTAGTTGTGTACTAAGTCTTACTGTGTGTGATGGTGCTAGTTGTGTACTGTGTCTTACTGTGTGTGATGTGCTAGTTGTGTACTAAGTCTTACTGTGTGTGATGGTGCTAGTTGTGTACTGTGTCTTACCGTTTGTGATGGTGCTAGTTGTGTACTGTATCTTACTGTGTGTAATAATGCTAGCTGTGTACTGTGTCATACTGTGTGTGATGATGCTAGTTGTGTACTGTATCTTACTGTGTGTGATGATGCTAGTTGTGTACTGTGTCATACTGTGTGTGATGATGCTAGCTGTGTACTGTGTCATACTGTGTGTGATGATGCTAGTTGTGTACTGTATCTTACTGTGTGTGATGATGCTAGTTGTGTACTGTATCTTACTGTGTGTGATGATGCTAGCTGTGTACTGTGTCATACTGTGTGTGATGATGCTAGTTGTGTACTGTATCTTACTGTGTGTGATGATGCTAGTTGTGTACTGTATCTTACTGTGTGTGATGATGCTAGCTGTGTACCGTGTCTTACTGTGTGCTATGATGCTAGTTGTGTACTGTGTCTTACTGTGTGTGATGACGCTAGTTGTGTACTGTGTTTTACTGTGTGTGATGTTGCTAGTTGTGTACTGTGTCTTACTGTGTGTGATGATGCTAGTTGTGCACTGTGTCGTACTGTGTGTGATGATGATAGTTGTGTACTGTGTCTTACTGTGTGCGATGATGCTAGTTGTGTACTGTGTCTTACTGTGTGCGATGATGCTAGTTGTGTACTGTGTCTTACTGTGTGCGATGATGCTAGTTGTGTACTGTGTCTTATTGTGTGTGATGATGCTAGTTGTGTACTGTGTCTTACTGTGTGTGATGATGCTAGTTGTGTACTGTGTCTTACTGTGTGTGATGATGCTAGTTGTGTACTGTGTCTTACTGTGTGTGATGATGCTAGTTGTGTACTGTGTCTTACTGTGAGTGATGATGCTAGTTGTGTACTGTGTCGTACTGTGTGTGATGGTGCTAGTTGTGTACTGTGTCGTACTGTGTGTGATGGTGCTAGTTGTGTACTGTGTCGTACTGTGTGTGATGGTGCTAGTTGTGTACTGTGTCGTACTGTGAGTGATGTTGCTAGTTGTGTACTGTGTCTTACTGTGTGTGATGATGCTAGTTGTGTACTGTGTCTTACTGTGTGTGATGATACTAGTTGTGTACTGTGTCTTACTGTGTGTGATGATGCTAGTTGTGTACTGTGTCTTATTGTGTGTGATGATGCTAGTTGTGTACTGTGTCTTACTGTGTGTGATGATGCTAGTTGTGTACTGTGTCTTACTGTGTGTGATGATGCTAGTTGTGTACTGTGTCGTACTGTGAGTGATGTTGCTAGCTGTGTACTGTGTCGTACTGTGTGTGATGGTGCTAGTTGTGTACTGTGTCGTACTGTGAGTGATGGTGCTAGTTGTGTACTGTGTCTTACTGTGTGTGATGATGCTAGTTGGGTACTGTCCACCCTATCAACACTATCCACCTTGACAACTCTGTCTACCCTGACAACATTGTCCTCACTAACAACCCTATCCACATTGATAACACTGTCCACCCTGACAACACTGTATATGCCCTGACATCACTGTCCACCGTGACAACACTGTCTCCCCTGACAACACTATCCACGCTGACAACACTGTCCACCCTGAGAACACTGTCCACCCTGACAACACTGTCCATCCCGAAAACTCTGTCCACCCTGTCAACACTGTCCACTCTGACAACACTGTCCAAACTGAAAACGCTCTCCTTCCTTCCAACACTGTCTACTCTGACAGCACTATCCACACTGAAAACACTGCCCAACCTGACAACATTGTTCACCCTGGCATCACTGTCCACCTTGAGAACACTATCCAAACTGACAACACTGTCTACCCTGACTAAACTATCCACGCTGACAACACTATCCACCCTGACAACACTGTCCACCCAGACAACACTGTCCACCCTAACAGCACTGGCCACCCTGACAACACTGTCCATCCTGACAGCACTGCCCACCCTGACAAAACTGTCCACCCTGACAACACTGTCCACCCTGACAACATAGTCCACTCTGACATCATCATCCACCATGACAACACTGTCCTACCTGACAACACTGTCCTACCTGACAACATTGTCCTACCTGACAACACTGTCCTACCTGACAACACTGTCCTACCCGACAACACTATCCACCCTGAAAACACTGTTGTCCCTGACAACACTGTTCACGCTGACATCTCTATCTGAGGTAATAGCACTGTTCACCCTGACAAATCTAGCTTCCCTGACAACACTGTCATCCCTGACAATTCTGTCCTCCTGACAACACTGCCCTCCCTGACAACACTGCCCTCCCTGACAACACTGCTCTCCCTGACAACACTGCCCTCCCTGACAACACTGCTCTCCCTGACAACACTGCCCTCCCTGACAACACTGCTCTCTCTGACAACACTGCCCTCCCTGACAACACTGCCCTCCCTGACAACACTGCCCTCCCTGACAACACTGCTCTCCCTGACAACACTGCCCTCCCTGACAACACTGCCCTCCCTGACAACACTGCCCTCCCTGACAACACTGCTCTCCCTGACAACACTGCCCTCCCTGACAACACTGCTCTCCCTGACAACACTGCCCTCCCTGACAACACTGCTCTCTCTGACAACACTGCCCTCCCTGACAACACTGCTCTCTCTGACAACACTGCCCTCCCTGACAACACTGCCCTCCCTGACAACACTGCCCTCCCTGACAACACTGCCCTCCCAGACAACACTTTCCTCCCAGACAACACTGCCCTCCCTGACAACACTGCCCTCCCTGACAACACTGCCCTCCCTGACAACACTGCCCTCCCAGACAACACTTTCCTCCCAGACAACACTGTCCTCCATGATATCTCTCTCCTCCCTGACAACACTTTCGTCAGTGACAACACTTTCCATGCTGACAACACTGTCCTCCCTGATATTACTGTCCTCACTGACAACGCTGTCGTTCCTGACAACAATGTCCACTGTGACAACGCTTTTCTCTGACAACATTTTCAGTGATATCACTGGAGTGCCTGACATCACGGTCCACCCTGACAAAACTGTCCACACTGACAACACTGTCTCCACTGACAACACTGCCTTCCTTGATAACTCTGTCCACACTGACAACACTGTCCACCCTGACAACACTGTCTCCGCTGACAACACTCTCCTTCTTGATAACTCTGTCCACACTGACAACACTGTTCACCCTGACAACACTGTCCACCCTGACAATATTGTCCACCCTGACAACATTGTCCACGCTGACAACACTGTCCACCCTGACAACATTTTCCACCCTGACAACATTGTCCTCCCGGACAACATTGTCCACCCTGACAACACTATCCACCCTGACAACATTGTTCACTCTGACAACACTGTCCACCCTGACAGCATTGTTCACTCTGACAACACTGTCCACCCTGACAACACACTCCACCCTGAGAAAATTATTCACCCTGACATCAATGTCCACACTAAAAACTCTGCCTTCCCTGACAACACTGTCCCCCCTGACAACATTCTCCAACCTGACAACACTGTCCTCCCTGATATCTCTCTGCTCCCTGGCAACACTCTTGTCAGTCACAACACTTTCCACGCTGACAACACTGTCCTCCCAGAGAACACTGTCCTCCCTGACAACACTGTCCTCCCTGATATCTCTCTCCTCCCTGACAACACTCTTGTCAGTGACAAACTTTCCACGCTGACAACACTGCCCTCTCTGACAACACTGTCCTCCCTGAAAACACTGTCCTCCCTGACAACACTGTCCTCCATGACAACACTGTCCTCCCTGATATCTCTCTCCTCCCTGGCAACACTCTTGTCAGTGACAACACTTTCCACGCTGACAACACTGTCCTCCCAGACAACACTGTCCTCCCTGACAACACTGTCCTCCCTGACAACACTGTCCTTCCTAACAACACTGTCCTTCTTGACAATACTGTTCTCCTTGACAACACTGTCATCCCTGACAACACTGTCCTCCCTGACAACACTCTACCCACTGACAACACTGTCCTCCTTGACAACATTTTCCACCCTGATAAATTAGACACATGTGCAACTTTTGGGTATCTTTATTGAGGAAACGTTTCGCCACACAGTGGCTTCATCAGTCCATACGTAGGAGAAACTTGAAGAACAGGAGGAGAATGAGGTAATCAGTTCCTCAACCTTGAGTCGATGTGTTCAGTCCATCAAGGTTGAGGGACTGATTACCTCATTCTCCTCCTGTTCTTCAAGATTCTCCTTTGTATGGACTGATGAAGCCACTGTGTGGCGAAACGTTTCCTCAATAAAGATACCCAAGAGTTGCACATGTGTCTAATTTATCAACATGTCGGTTCTCTGAACCATTCATCTACAATTTCCACCCTGACAACACTGTCCACCCTGACAACAATGTCCATCGTGACAACACTGTCCTCCCTGACAACACTGTTCACTATGAGAACACTGTCCACGCTGACAACATTGTCCTCCCTGACACTACTATTGACCCTCACAGCACCGTTAATGCTGACAGCACTGTATTCCTTGACAACAATACCCACGCTGACAACACTGTCAATCCTGAGAACACTGTCCTCCCTCACAACACTGTCCTCTGACAACATTCTTCTCTCTGACAACACTGTCTTCACTGACATCACTTTCCACCCTGACAACACTATCCTCCCTGAGAACACTGTCCTCCCTAACAACACTGTCCTCACTGACAACTCTATCCTATCTGACAACACTGTCCACCCTGACAACACTGTCCACCCTAACGACACTGTCCACCCTGACAACACTGTCCTCCCTGTTAACAATGTATACCCTTACAACACTGTCATATCTGACAACAATGTCCTCACTGACAACACTGCCCTCTCTGGCAACACTGTTCACCCTGACAACACTGTCCGGCCTGACAACACTGTACACCTTGACAACACTTTCGTCCCTGACAGCACTATCCTCCCTGACAACACTGTCCTCAGTGATAATACTGTCCTCACTGTCCACCCTGACAACACTGTCCACCCTGACAACACTGTCCACCCTGACAACACTGTCCTCACTGGCAACACTGTCCACCCTGAAAACATAGTCCTCCCTGACAACACTGTCCTCGCTGACAACACTATCAACCTTGACAACACTGTCCACTCTGCCAACGCTCTCCACCCTGACAACACTGTCTTCCCTGAGAACACTGTCCTCACTGACAACACTGTCGTTCCTGACAACAATGTCCACGGTGGCAACAGTTTCACTGACAACACTTTCAATGACAACACTGGATTGCGTGACAGCACAGTCGATGCTAGCAACATTCTTTTCCAGTACAACACCGTCCCCCCAGACAACACTTTCTTCCCTGACAACATTCTCCTCCCTGACAACACTCTCCAGCATGACATGTTCTCCCCGACAACAATCTACTCCCTGTCAACAATGTCTTCCTTGACAACACTGTCCACAGTGACAACACTCTCCTCCCTGACAACACTGTCCTCCTTGACTACACTGCTCTCCCTGACAACACTGTCCTCCCTGACAACACTGTCCTCCCGGACAATACTGTCCTCCCTGACAACACTGTCCTCCCTGACAACACTGTCCTCCCAGACAATACTGTCCTCCCTGACAACACCATCCTCCCTGACAACACTGTCTTTCCTGACAATACTGTCCTCCCTGACAAAACTGTTCTCATTGACAACACTTTCCACCCTGACAAGACTGTCCTCCCGGACAACACTGCTCTCCCTGACAACACTGTCCTCCATGACAACACTGTCCTCCCTGACAACACTGTCCTCCCTGTTTACGGGTTTATTGGTTGTTCCTTCAGAGCGAGGTTCAGTGATAAGGCTTGTGAGGCTTATTACTTTATTTGCAATGTCGTGGAGTACACAGGCTGTGTTAAGTGCCCATGGCCCTGGTGGGCCATGCCTACGAGGGAGAGAGGAGTAAGGCCTGTTGTCTGAGTGAAGGCCACTGAGAGAGTGAGGCAGAGGCAAGTGTGGGCATACTGAAGTGGTAGGCCTATAGGTGGCAGCACAAGCATGGCGCAAAATATGAACTTAGTTGGCAGACAGCATAGGCTGTCTGTGCCAACAGTTCAGGCTATCTAAATTCGCTCGGCCACCTACCACATGGTCATCCCTGACCATGACTGGCGGTAAAAAAAACTCAGTCTCTCTCTCGTGTAGGAACAGGGCACAGAACACAGAATAAAAACATATATATATGCATATGGACATGGAAAAAAAAAACTTCGTACAGGGAGGGTAGGAAAAAACAGGTAGAGTGTGCTAAACATCGTGGTCATAGGCAGTGAGCATTGAGGGGCATCACTGCATGCCTTCCTGCATCTGGACAGATACTGCAACACAGGGGACATCACTGCAGCTGAGCTGTGGCATAACAGGGTATGGTCTCCTGCGGAATGGTGAAGCAGTCATTGTAGGAGTCACTGCAGGTTCCACTCAACCTGGGGCACAACCTGCTGGTGCCCTGGAGAGAGGCATCGTCAGTATTCGGCAACTGGGCAGGACTTCTTCTGGCAAGAGACTCAGGAGGACATTTCTCGACTGGTACTGTCGCTGGGGCTGTCACTGCCAGCGAGCGTAGAGTGAGTCGTGGCAGAGACGATTCGGCGAAACATCTGGGAGTTGTAACATCATACACCATACTGCAGTGAGCGGGCTAGCAGTCAAAGTGACATCATCTTTGTGCAGGAGCTCACTGAAGCTTGTGACACGAGGCTGACACACCGCCTGCTGTCAGGGTCTAACTGCGGCTTGACGAGTGTCATTCTCTCGTCAGTTGGAGTTATAGAAAAGGTTAGTTTAAGCATCCCCAGACTTGTTTCTCTACATATAACTGCACTCTGAAGGTCAGGAGGCGAAGTGAAACAAATCTCGATGAGAATCGTAGCAGGTATGATTCTGCAGGGCATCACGAGTGGCAAACATAAAAAGCTTTCGGAACTAGAGGCTCAGACGCTCAGGGCTGACTAATATCAGCTGTCAAGCATGCAGGTCACACCGGGTGACAAGTAATAGGAGGTGCTACACAGTGGTCTGGGTGCAGACCTGTGGTCCACACACAGCTGGGTTCAAGACCACACAGGACACACAGAAAACTGCACACACCCACACTGCACATGCGGTACTACATGGCTTACACTAGCAAATTACACTTTTCTCTGCAAAAATCGACGCTAAGCTATACATGAACATGTGAGAATACTGACTGAGAGAAATTAATTAACACATGACATATATCTTCTCTCAGTCTTCTCGACAACACAACATATTGCTCACTGTGAAACTAACACTGCCGATCAGGCGTGACGTCATGAGGTGATGTCATGGGGTGACATTGCAAGGTGACATCAGCAGCATGGTGATGTCAGCAGACGTCTCGAGGAGGCGTCAGGCAGACATTGTGACGTCATGAAGTCGGGCAGCATTGTGGGTGATGTCATGAAGTTGGGCAGCATCGTTGGTGGTGTGAAGTCGGGCAGCATCGTGGGTGACGTCATAAGGTGACGTCAGTGTGATGCAGCAGCAGACCACAGCATGTGGCCTGGGACGTCTGGCTTGGTAACCCACGTGGCTTGTAGATCCACGTGACATCGTCGACACTCCATTTGGCTTCCTCCACGTGGCTTGGTGATCTACGTGGCTTGGTGATCCACATAGCTTGGTGAGCCATAGGGCTTCGTCCGCACTTGGCTTAGTGATCCACGTGGCTTCGAGAGGCCTCGGGCACTCAGATACACAGCTCTGTCAATGAATTCACACGAAAAACAGCAGAAAACACAACAGAGGAAGTGATGGCATGGTGGTGTATGGTAGTGTGGTGGCGAGGAGCATGGGTGATTGTAGGGCGAGGGAGGATCTGGCCACTTCCTCCTCTCCCACCTAAAACATGGTGTGATACTCACGCTGGACGCAGAAATCACCACAAACTCACCTCTGACTTGCTGAAATAGCTGTGCCGAGCCAAAAAACAACAGCAACATACAAGTGATGCTGAACATGTGACTTGAGAAACAGTGTGGGACGCTGTGGCGTGGAGTCACAGGGAGGCCACTTACAAGTCTCGAAGGAATACGGTAAATTTGGGCCAAATCCTGCTTGTACCAGTGTCTGGATGCTGAAACATGCAGACACAACATCAGGATAACTCGTTGAGAGATGGATGCTTCTTGTGTGGGGTGATGAAGTGAAGACGGCTTCATCCCTCATCCTTCCTCTCTCCGGGCAAACACACTTGCTGTGACCACCGCTTCCACCAAAGCTGAATGAGTTTATTGGGTCGACTGGTAATGATAAAGGGCTTTGGAGGCTTCTTACTTTATTTGTAGTATCGTGGAGTACACAGGCAGTGTGTTAAGTGCCCATGGCCCGGGAGGACCATGCCCACGAGGGAGAGAGGAGTAAGGCCTGTTGTCTGAGTGAGGCAGAGGCAGTTGTGAGCATACTGAAGTGGTAGGCCTATAGGTGGCAGCACGAGCATGGCACGAAATATGAACTCAACTGGCAGACAGCACAGGCTGTCTGTGCAGACAGTATGGGCTGTCTACACCCTTGACAAAACTGTCCTCCCTGACAACACTGTCCTCCCTGACAACACTGTCCTCCCTAACAAGACTGTCCTATCTGACAACACTGTCCTCACTGACAACACTGTCCTCCCTGAAAAAACCATTCCACCCAGACAACTCTGTCCTCTCTGTCAACACTGTCCACCCTGGCAATACTGTTAACCCTGACAACACTGTCCTCCCTGATAACACTCTCCACCGTGGCAACACTGCCCACCCTGACAACACTGTCCTCACTGTCAACACTGTCCACACTGAAAACACAATCCTTCCTGACAACACTGTCTTCACTGACAACACTATCCACCCTGACAACATTGCCCACATGTCATCACTCTCCTCCCTGACAACACTGTCCACTCTGACAACACTGTCCACCCTGACAGCACAGTCCACCCTGACAACACTGTCTTCCCTGAAACACAGTCCACACTGACAACACTGTCCACCCTGACAACACTGTTCACCCTGAAAACACTGTCCACCCTGACAACACTGTCCTCCCTGATAACATTGCACACCCTGACAACACTGTCCACCCTGACAACAGTGTCCTCCCTGAAAACACTTTCCACCCTGGCAACACTGTCCACCCTGACAACACTGTCCACCCTGACAACACTGTACACCTATCAGCATTGTCATCCCTGACAACATTGTCCACTCTGACAACACTGCACACCCTGACAACACTGTCCACCCCGACAACACTGTCCACCATGACTACACTGTCCACCCTGACAACACTGTCCACCCTAACAACACTGTCCACCCTAGCAACACTGTCCACTCTGACAACACTGTCCACCATGACTACACTGTCCACCCTGATAACACTGTCCACCATGACAACGCTGTCCACCCTGACAACACTTTCCTCCCTGATAACTCTGTCCAGTCTGACAACACTTCACACCCTGACAACACTGGCCACCATGACAACACTGTCCACCTGTCAACATTGTCCTCCCTGACAACACCGTCCACTCTGACAACACTGTCCACCCTGAGAACACTGTCTTCCCTGATAACACTGTCCACCCTGACAACACTATCCTCCCTGACAACACTGTCCTCCCTGACAACAATGCACACCCTGACAACACTGTCCACCCTGACAACACTTCACACCCTGACAACACTGTCCATCCTGACAACACTGTCCACCCTGACAACACTGTCCATCCTGACAACACTGTCCACCCTGACAACACTGTCCATCCTGACAACACTGTCCACCCTGACAACACTGGCCACCCTGAGAACACTGTCTTCCCTGACAACACTGTCCACCCAGACAACATTATCCTCCCTGACAACACTGTCCTCTCTGACAACACTGTCCTCCCTGACAACACTGCACACCCTGACAACACTGTCCACCCTGACAACACTTCACACCCTGACAACACTGTCCATCCTGACAACACTGTCCACCCTGACAACACTGTCCATCCTGACAACACTGTCCACCCTGACAACACTGTCCATCCTGACAACACTGTCCACCCTGACAACACTGTCCATCCTGACAACACTGTCCACCCTGACAATACTGTCCACCCTGACAACACTGTCCATCCTGACAACACTGTCCATCCTGACAACACTGTCCATCCTGACAACACTGTCCATCCTGACAACACTGTCCATCCTGACAACACTGTCCACCCAGACAACACTATCCATCCTGACAACACTGTCCACCCTGACAACACTGGCCACCCTGAAAACAATGTCCTCCCTGAAAACACTGTTAACCCTGACAACACTGTCCACTATGACATATCTGTCCACCCTGACAACACTGTTCACACTGACAACACTGTTCATCCTGAGAACACTGTCTTCCCTGACATCACTCTCCACCCTGACATCCCTCTCCACCCTGACAACACTGTCTAACCTAACAACACTGACCACCTTGACAACACTGATGTTGTGAGGATTGTTCCGACATAATCTTCACCGTAACAATCTTCACCGTAACAATCTTCACCGTAACAATCTTCACCGTAACAATCTTCACCGTAACAATCTTCACCGTAACAATCTTCACTGTAACAATCTTCACCGTAACAATCTTCACTGTAACAATCTTCACCGTAACAATCTTCACTGTAACAATCTTCACTGTAACAATCTTCACCGTAACAATCTTCACTGTAACAATCTTCACCGTAACAATCTTCACTGTAACAATCTTCACTGTACAATCTTCACCGTAACAATCTTCACTGTAACAATCTTCACCGTAACAATCTTCACCGTAACAATCTTCACAGTAACAATCTTCACTGTAACAATCTTCACAGTAACAATCTTCACTGTAACAATGTTCACCGTAACAATCTTCACCGTAACAATCTTCACCGTATTAATCTTCACCGTAACAATCTTCACCGTAACAATCTTCACCGTAACACTCTTCACCGTAACAATCTTCACCGTAACAATCTTCACCGTAACAATAGGGGCATTATTATCTCTCCAATTATTAAGTTAGTTTTATTTATTACCAATCAGTTTTATTTATGACCAATCAGTTTTATTTATGACCAATCAGTTTTATTTATGACCAATCAGTTTTATTTATTGCCAATGAGTTAGTTTTATTTATTACCAATCAGTTTTATTTATGACCAATCAGTTTTATTTATGACCAATCAGTTTTATTTATGACCAATCAGTTTTATTTATTGCCAATGAGTTAGTTTTATTTATTACCAATCAGTTTTATTTATTACCAATCAGTTTTATTTATGACCAATCAGTTTTATTTATGACCAATCAGTTTTATTTATTACCAATCAGTTAGTTTTATTTATGACCAATCACTTAGTGTTACTAATACCTGATTAGTGAATACAGATAAACATTTACAATTATAAATAAAATAATACTATACAACGAGGAATGTGATGATAAGTTCTAAATTCTTATTAACACAGAATAATACAATAATTTCAACTGATAATACATTAATCTCACCAATGTTTTAGGAAGGTCTGAGGTGACTAAGTGTTTTAGGAAGGTCTGAGGTGACTCAGTGTTTTAGGAAGGTCTGAGGTGACTCAGTGTTTTAGGAAGGTCTGAGGTGACTAAGTGTTTTAGGAAGGTCTGAGGTGACTCAGTGTTTTAGGAAGGTCTGAGGTGACTAAGTGTTTTAGGAAGGTCTGAGGTGACTAAGTGTTTTAGGAAGGTCTGAGGTGACTAAGTGTTTTAGGAAGGTCTGAGGTGACTAAGTGTTTTAGGAAGGTCTGAGGTGACTCAGTGTTTTAGGAAGGTCTGAGGTGACTAAGTGTTTTAGGAAGGTCTGAGGTGACTCAGTGTTTTAGGAAGGTCTGAGGTGACTAAGTGTTTTAGGAAGGTCTGAGGTGACTAAGTGTTTTAGGAAGGTCTGAGGTGACTAAGTGTTTTAGGAAGGTCTGAGGTGACTAAGTGTTTTAGGAAGGTCTGAGGTGACTAAGTGTTTTAGGAAGGTCTGAGGTGACTAAGTGTTTTAGGAAGGTCTGAGGTGACTCAATGTTTTAGGAAGGTCTGAGGTGACTAAATGTTTTAGGAAGGTCTGAGGTGACTAAATGTTTTAAGAAGGTCTGAGGTGACTAAATGTTTTAGGAAGGTCTGAGGTGACTAAATGTTTTAGGAAGGTCTGAGGTGACTAAATGTTTTAGGAAGGTCTGAGGTGACTAAATGTTTTAGGAAGGTCTGAGGTGACTAAATGTTTTAGGAAGGTCTGAGGTGACTAAATGTTTTAGGAAGGTCTGAGGTGACTAAATGTTTTAGGAAGGTCTGAGGTGACTAAATGTTTTAGGAAGGTCTGAGGTGACTAAATGTTTTAGGAAGGTCTGAGGTGACTAAATGTTTTAGGAAGGTCTGAGGTGACTCAGTGTTTTAGGAAGGTCTGAGGTGACTAAATGTTTTAGGAAGGTCTGAGGTGACTCAGTGTTTTAGGAAGGTCAGAGGTGACTAAATGTTTTAGGAAGGTCTGAGGTGACTAAGTGTTTTAGGAAGGTCTGAGGTGACTAAGTGTTTTAGGAAGCTCTGAGGTGACTCAGTGTTTTAGGAAGCTCTGAGGTGACTCAGTGTTTTAGGAAGGTCTGAGGTGACTAAGTGTTTTAGGAAGCTCTGAGGTGACTCAGTGTTTTAGGAAGGTCTGAGGTGACTCAGTGTTTTAGGAAGCTCTGAGGTGACTCAGTGTTTTAGGAAGCTCTGAGGTGACTCAGTGTTTTAGGAAGGTCTGAGGTGACTCAGTGTTTTAGGAAGGTCTGAGGTGACTCAGTGTTTTAGGAAGGTCTGAGGTGACTAAGTGTTTTAGGAAGCTCTGAGGTGACTCAGTGTTTTAGGAAGGTCTGAGGTGACTCAGTGTTTTAGGAAGGTCTGAGGTGACTAAGTGTTTTAGGAAGGTCTGAGGTGACTAAGTGTTTTAGGAAGGTCTGAGGTGACTCAGTGTTTTAGGAAGGTCTGAGGTGACTCAGTGTTTTAGGAAGGTCTGAGGTGACTCAGTGTTTTAGGAAGGTCTGAGGTGACTAAGTGTTTTAGGAAGGTCTGAGGTGACTAAGTGTTTTAGTAAGGTCTGAGGTGACTAAGTGTTTTAGGAAGGTCTGAGGTGACTCAGTGTTTTAGGAAGGTCTGAGGTGACTCAGTGTTTTAGGAAGCTCTGAGATGACTCAGTGTTTTAGGAAGGTCTGAGGTGACTCAGTGTTTTAGGAAGCTCTGAGGTGACTCAGTGTTTTAGGAAGGTCTGAGGTGACTCAGTGTTTTAGGAAGGTCTGAGGTGACTAAGTGTTTTAGGAAGGTCTGAGGTGACTAAGTGTTTTAGGAAGGTCTGAGGTGACTCAGTGTTTTAGGAAGGTCTGAGGTGACTCAGTGTTTTAGGAAGGTCTGAGGTGACTAAGTGTTTTAGGAAGGTCTGAGGTGACTAAGTGTTTTAGGAAGGTCTGAGGTGACTCAGTGTTTTAGGAAGGTCTGAGGTGACTCAGTGTTTTAGGAAGGTCTGAGGTGACTAAGTGTTTTAGGAAGGTCTGAGGTGACTGTTTTAGGAAGGTCTGAGGTGACTAAGTGTTTTAGGAAGGTCTGAGGTGACTAAGTGTTTTAGGAAGGTCTGAGGTGACTAAGTGTTTTAGGAAGGTCTGAGGTGACTAAGTGATTTAGGAAGGTCTGAGGTGACTAAATGTTTTAGGAAGGTCTGAGGTGACTAAATGTTTTAGGAAGGTCTGAGGTGACTAAATGTCTTAGGAAGGTCTGAGGTGACTAAGTGTTTTAGGAAGGTCTGAGGTGACTAAATGTTTTAGGAAGGTCTGAGGTGACTAAATGTTTTAGGAAGGTCTGAGGTGACTAAGTGTTTTAGGAAGGTCTGAGGTGACTAAGTGTTTTAGGAAGGTCTGAGGTGACTAAGTGTTTTAGGAAGGTCTGAGGTGACTCAGTGTTTTAGGAAGGTCTGAGGTGACTCAGTGTTTTAGGAAGGTCTGAGGTGACTAAGTGTTTTAGGAAGGTCTGAGGTGACTCAATGTTTTAGGAAGGTCTGAGGTGACTCAGTGTTTTAGGAAGGTCTGAGGTGACTCAATGTTTTAGGAAGGTCTGAGGTGACTCAGTGTTTTAGGAAGGTCTGAGGTGACTCAATGTTTTAGGAAGGTCTGAGGTGACTCAGTGTTTTAGGAAGGTCTGAGGTGACTCAATGTTTTAGAAAGGTCTGAGGAGACTCAGTGTTTTAGGAAGGTCTGAGGTGACTCAGTGTTTTAGGAAGGTCTGAGGTGACTCAATGTTTTAGGAAGGTCTGAGGTGACTCAGTGTTTTAGGAAGGTCTGAGGTGACTCAATGTTTTAGGAAGGTCTGAGGTGACTCAGTGTTTTAGGAAGGTCTGAGGTGACTAAGTGTTTTAGGAAGGTCTGAGGTGACTCAATGTTTTAGGAAGGTCTGAGGTGACTCAGTGTTTTAGGAAGGTCTGAGGTGACTCAATGTTTTAGAAAGGTCTGAGGAGACTCAGTGTTTTAGGAAGGTCTGAGGTGACTCAGTGTTTTAGGAAGGTCTGAGGTGACTAAATGAATTACCAAACTTTATGGAACTAAAGGCAAGGCAAGGCAATGAATTTGGTTTAAAGTTCTAGATCGAGCTAAGAGCTTCGGGTTGAGGACCCGTATGGAGTTAGAGCTAGAAGCTGACTCACTCAACTACTCAACAGCCTGACTTCAGTTGGGTCAGAAGGCGACTCGTGGATTCAGTTCTGGAACCACCATTTGGTCCCTCCAGTAGCGGTTACACATTTGTAATACCTAACCTAATATAATAATGCATAACGAATAACATTGAATACAACGTTACTTGAGAGTACCTTTGATGATTTATACCATAACAGATAATATAGTCAAACCTGCTTTATCTAGCTAGTAATAAACTGCTTTGAGATATATTATTACAGAACTTATTTTAACCAGGCCTTTTATTTTTGTATATAATGGAGTGTGAAGGAGGGGCGCGACAGTAGTGATAGTGACTATATGGTGTATCACTACAGTAGTGATGACAGTATGGTGTATCACTACGGTAGTGATAGTGACAGTATGGTGTATCACTACAGTAGTGATAGTGACAGTATGGTGTATCACTACAGTAGTGATAGTGACAGTAAGGTGTATCACTACAGTAGTGATAGTGACAGTAAGGTGTATCACTACAGTAGTGATAGTGACAGTAAGGTGTATCACTACAGTAGTGATAGTGACAGTAAGGTGTATCACTACAATAGTGATAGTGACAGTAAGGTGTATCACTACAGCAATGATAGTGACAGTAAGGTGTATCACTACAGTAGTGATAGTGACAGGTGTATCACTACGGTAGTGATAGTGACAGTAAGGTGCATCACTACGGTAGTGATAGTGACAGTAAGGTGTATCACTACAGTAGTGATAGTGACAGTATGGTGTATCACTACAGTAGTGATAGTGACTGTATGGTGTATCACTACAGTAGTGATAGTGACAGTATGGTGTATCACTACAGTAGTGATAGTGACAGTATGGTGTATCACTACAGTAGTGATAGTGACAGTAAGGTGTATGTGGCATGCAAAGAGTGCGCAACCTTTATTCGGCGCATGTACACACCCTCATTTACAGGCTATCTCCCCCAACCAGCGAACCAGGTTGCTAAGAGTTGATGATGGGGCCCCGTCATTCAACTAGTGACCAGGTTCTAGCCAATAAGAAGATGGTTTTGGCAATCGCAGAGGTTATGTGGGTACCGCTCTCCTGTCTGCCCTTGTCATTCCCATTCTAGAGCTGGTTGAAGCACGGTCTGCTATCTTGTGGCTTCTATTTCTGCTTTGCTTACCGTGGAGTGCACTATACTTATCACTGTACATAGTGTACATATTGCTGTTATAAATTGATGAAGGATAATATAAGTCTAAACTTTTTCTACTGTGTTTATTTGCTCCCATTACACCCGCGGTAACAGGCCATTTGGAATCCTGGGTTGTAATAGTGTATCACTACAGTAGTGATAGTGACAGTAAGGTGTATCACTACAGTAGTGATAGTGACTGTATGGTGTGTCACTACAGTAGTGATGGTTACAGTATGGTGTATCACTACAGTAGTGATAGTGACAGTAAGGTGTATCACTACAGTAGTGATAGTGACAGTAAGGTGTATCACTACAGTAGTGATAGTGACAGTAAGGTGTATCACTACAGTAGTGATAGTGACAGTATGGTGTATCACTACAGTAGTGATAGTGACTGTATGGTGTATCACTACAGTAGTGATGGTGACAGGCCATGGGAAAACCTGAGTAGCCACAGCCACTCAAGAGGGAGAGGTTTTTTAGTGCCAGGAAGGGAAAAAAACTGGCAGGAAATGGCAGAAATCGTACACCAAATCCAGTCATTCCTGGAGTGGAACCACAGTCGATGGCCTCCACTCCAAACCAACAGATACAGATACTAATGCCGGAAAAAAAATCCCCCCCCAGTACCAACAATACCACCAGTCCGATAACATTCTTCTTTGCAAATATACAGGGTCTAAAGCCAGCAACAAACAACGAAATACCTTTCATCCGTGGACTGCTTGCAGAGGCAAAGGCAATGTTCGCGGCTTTCACTGAGACCCACATAAAGGATCACTTGGACAATGAAATATGGATCCCAGGTTACAACCTATACAGATGTGACAGAGTGAACAGGCAAAAGGGGGGGGGGGTTGGCCTGTACATTGCAGAGTCACTTGTTTGCACAGAACTGCTTAATGCCTCAAATGACGTAGTGGAAGTTTTAGCAGTAAAGGTCGAGAACCAAAACCTAGTCATTGTGGTAGTCTACAAGCCTCCGGATGCAACATCCCAGCAATTCCAGGAACAGCTGTTAAAAATTGACCACTGTCTGGAAAATCTTCCAGCTCCTGCACCTAACATCTTGCTCCTGGGGGATTTCAACTTAAGGCACCTAAAATGGAGGAATATAGCAAATAATATTGTTGCAGTAATAACACCAGGAGGCAGCTCTGATGAAAACTCACACTCACACGAGCTTTTAAATCTCTGCACAAAATTCAATTTAAACCAGCAAATAATAGAGCCTACTAGACTGGAGAATACACTAGACCTCATATTCACTAACAATGATGATCTGAAAAGAAATGTCACCATATCAAAAACAGATCACAACATAATTGAGGTTCAGACATGTATGCGAGGAGCCCCAGACCGACAAAATGAGACTAGTCACGAGGGAGCATTCACCAAATTCAACTTCAATAACAAAAACATAAAGTGGGACCAAGTAAACCAAGTCCTAACCGATATAAGCTGGGAAGATATACTAAGCAACACAGACCCAAACTTATGCCTAGAACAGATTAACTCGGTGGCACTCGATGTATGCACAAGGCTTATTCCTCTTAAGAAAAAGGAGGAGTAGATGTAAAATAGAAAGAGACAGGCGCTCCCTTTACAGGCGACGGAAAAGAATAACAGAGCGGCTAAAAGAGGTCAATATATCTGAAATGCGCAGGGAGACACTGGTCAGAGAAATAGCAAGCATCGAACTTAAGCTATAAGAATCCTTTAGGAGTCAGGAATCGCGGGAAGAACTAAAAGCTATAAATGAAATCGAAAGAAACCCAAAGTATTTCTTCTCCTATGCCAAATCCAAGTCGAGAACAACGCCCAGTATTGGGCCCCTACTTAAACAAGATGGGTCCTACACAGATGACAGCAAGGAAATGAGTGAGCTACTCAAGTCCCAATATGACTCAGTTTTTAGCAAGCCGCTAACCAGACTGAGAGTCGAAGATCAAAATGATTTTTTTATGAGAGAGCCACAAAATTTGATTAACACAAGCCTATCCGATGTTATCCTGACGCCAAATGACTTCGAACAGGCGATAAATGACATGCCCATGCACTCTGCCCCAGGGCCAGACTCATGGAACTCTGTGTTCATCAAGAACTGCAAGAAGCCCCTATCACGAGCCTTTTCCATCCTATGGAGAGGGAGCATGGACACGGGGGTCGTCCCACAGTTACTAAAAACAACAGACATAGCCCCACTCCACAAAGTTGGCAGTAAAGCAACAGCAAAGAACTACAGACCAATAGCACTAACATCCCATATCATAAAAATCTTTGAAAGGGTCCTAAGAAGCAAGATCACCACCCATCTAGAAACCCATCAGTTACACAACCCAGGGCAACATGGGTTTAGAACAGGTCGCTCCTGTCTGTCTCAACTATTGGATCACTACGACAAGGTCCTAAATGCACTAGAAGACAAAAACAATGCAGATGTAATATATACAGACTTTGCAAAAGCCTTCGACAAGTGTGACCATGGCGTAATAGCGCACAAAATGCGTGCTAAAGGAATAACAGGAAAAGTCGGTCGATGGATCTATAATTTCCTCACTAACAGAACACAGAGAGTAGTCGTCAACAGAGTAAAGTCCGAGGCAGCTACGGTGAAAAGCTCTATTCCACAAGGCACAGTACTATGCTTGTAATATTACTACTACTGTGTCAGCGTGCCTCGTTGTGCTCCCGGTTTTCTGGTGTTTTCACGGTCGCTCTTACGTGCTAGAACTTTAATTTGTGTCATCAATCCTATACGATACATCCCTCTAGCGCCTGGAACCAATCTTGGGCGGAAAACATTATATACTGAGTAAAAAAAGGAGAATTGTGTGCACTACCTAGCAGAGTTTACTGCCAGAGGGGAATCATAGGCCTGTGTCCCGTGTGAAAAAAATAATAATAATTGAACTTTGTGTCAGAGGAAAGAAAGTCTCCCTGAAAGCATTGAGTATACATAGTGTATAGTGTATACTACAGTGGCTCCCTAGTATATTGATGATAAAGGCTAAAGTGTCATTTGAAAACAGGTGAATTTGTAAATGAAGTGATAAGCCTATAGAGGCAGGTGCCAGAAGTCGCCAGAAACTTACCACAGGTCAGCTGTTTTTAATAATCTTCCTGGCCTGCTAGTGTACTCGCATATAATCTAGTGATACCAGTGAATAGCAGAATACAGTGTTGTAGTAGCAACTAACCAGTATTATAATGGTACTTAGTGGAGTGGAGTGACTTTCATTAGTTTCTTTTTCTTGAAATACCAGACGTTACTGTGAATTTCATATAACCTGTAGTTACCAGCGGTCGCAATATACACAACGAGAAGCAATTATTACTACAGAAAAAGCGCCCTTCCTCCAAAATTTGCACCAGTCAACTATTTATTTATTTATTTATTTATTTCCAATTTGTGCACACATACAGAGGTACAAAAAAAATACAGATAAGAGCAGTATGCCAAAGCCACTTATACTATGCATAGCATTACGGGCTGGCTTAAAATTAACTTAAGATTAACTAAGCAATGATTATTATTATTATTATAATCAAAAAGAAGCGCTAAGCCACAAGGACTATACAGCGCTGCTACTAAGCAATGATGAAATCAGTGATAAAACATTAATGTAAACAGATAACTATAAAGCACAAGTGAGTATTACAAAGACAGGTCATATGGTTGCATTCAGTTAGGTAGTGATTCTGTTAGGTAGTGTATTTAAAAATAATAAAGTTAGATTGGGTTTTAGGTTTAACATTTATGTGATATAATTGTGAGAAACATTTAAGATATACAATTTATAATGTTCAGTTATTCAGTATTTATTTGGTTTTGGGTGAGTAAGTAATCTTTGAGAAGAGACTTGAATTTATAAACAGGTTGTGTTTCTTTTATATTTACAGGTAATGAATTCCAGATTTTAGGGCCTTTTATGTGCATTGAGTTTTTGCATAGTGTGAGATGGACACGAGGAACATCAAAGAGTGATCTGTGCCTTGTGTTATGGTCATGTGTTCTGTTGAGGTTGGCAAGGAGATGTTTGAGGGGAGGGTTAATATCAGAGTTAAGTGTTCTATGTATGTAATAGGTGCAGTAATAAGTATGGATGTTTTGTATGGTGAGTAGGTTTAGTGTATTGAATATTGGTGGAGTGTGCTGCCTGTAGTGAGAATTTGTTATCATTCTAACTGCAGCCTTTTGTTGGGTAATTAGTGGTCTGAGATGGTTAATTGTTGTTGAGCCCCATGCACAAATTCCATAGGTGAGATAGGGGTAAATAAGAGAGTGATATAGGGCCAGGAGGGCTGACTGTGGAACATAGTACCGTATCTTCGATAGTATGCCTACAGTCTTGGAAATTTTCTTAGAAATTTGATGTATATGTGTATGAAATTTGAGTCTATTATCAAGGTGGATTCCTAAGAATTTTCCCTCTGTTAGTTTTGTGATAGGTGATCCATTTATCATTATGTTAAGAGGGACATCTGTAGCTCTGTTACCAAACTGAATGAAGTAGGTTTTGTCAATGTTTAGTGTAAGTTTGTTAGTCCTCATCCAGGTAGATATTTTCTGTAATTCGGTATTTACAGTATTGGCTAGCGTGACTGGGCTCGGGTGAGAGAAGACGTATGTAGTGTCATCTGCAAATAGTGTGGGTTTGAGTAATTGCGAAGCATTTGGAAGGTCATTTATGTATAGGAGAAAGAGAAGAGGGCCAAGGACACTTCCCTGTGGGACACCAACTGTAATTGGTTGTGCAGAAGAGTTTGCCCCATTTGCGTACACATATTGGCTTCTGTTGCTGAGGTAAGACTTGAGGTAGTTGAGGGAGTGCCCTCTTATACCATAGTGTGACAATTTTACGTGGAGCAAGTCATGGTCAACTGTATCAAAAGCTTTACGTAAGTCAATGAAGATCCCCAGTGGGACTTCTTTTTTCTCTATTGCAGTGTATATATGTTCTAGCATGTGTATAATAGCATCATTAGTATTTTTATTAGGCCTGAATCCAAATTGGCAGGGGTTGAGTATGTTTTGGGAGATAAGGTAGGAGTAGATTCGTTTATGAATTAATTTTTCGAAGATTTTTGAGAGAGGGTGTAAGTTGGATATTGGCCTATAGTTATTCAACTCTGTTTGGTCTCCTCCTTTGTGGATCGGGGTGACCCTTGCTATTTTGAGTACTGTAGGGAAGGTGGAGGATTCAATGGATTTGTTAAAGAGTGTTGCAATGATTGGTGATAGCACTTGTGACACTTTTTTGTATATAAGGGGTGGTAAGGTATTTAAATCTCCTGCCTTGTTTTTTAGTGCGTTGATAATAAGGGAGACTTCGTATGGGTTAGTCGGAGCTAGGAACAGTGTGTTCGGGTAGTTGCCGGTGAGGTAGTCATTTGGTGGGGTATCTGAGCTTGGGATTTTATTGGCAAGGTTTTGTCCTATAGTGGATTAGAAATCATTGAGTCTGTTTGCTGTTTCTGTTGGTGGGAGTTGGGGTTCATCTGATTTTGCTAATTTTATTTCGCTATTTCGTGATATCTTTTTTGTTCCCAGAATTTCTGATAGGGTTTTCCAGGTCTTTTTTATATCACCTCGTAAGTTGGATAATCTGTTCTCATAATACAATTTTTTTGCCCTTCTTATCAGGCTGGTTAGGATTGACGAGTAACGTTTTGTTTGGTCTCTGGTTATGTGACCCATTCTGTACTGTTTTTCATATTGGTGTTTTGTATTTATGGATTTGAGAATGCTGGGTGTTAGCCAGGGACTGTTCAGTCTCTTTGCTGTCATCTGTTTAGTTTTTTTAGGGCAGTGCTTGTTATAGAGGTATTGGGTTTTTTTTAGAAAATTATTAATACATTCGTCAATATCTGTATAGGTTTCTAGCTCAGTGTGCCAATCAATGTTTGCTATTGCTGTTGTGAAGTTATTAATGGCTGCCTCATTGTGAAGTCTGAAGGTGACTTTTGTAGTGTCTTGGGGTAGTTTACCAAGAGTTGTTATGAGGAAAGTAGGGTATTGGTCTGTGGTATTATCTGTAATTATGCCTGATTTTAAAGGGGATATGGTGTTGGTCCAGATGTGGTCAAGTAGGGAAACACTAGTCTCTGTAACTCTTGTAGGTTTTGTTACTGTTGGTAGTAACATACAGTTACTCATTGTGTTTGTGAATTCAGTAACGTGTGGGTCCTGGTCTTGCAGGAGATTTATATTGAAGTCACCTGAGAGTAGTAAGTGATCTTTGTTCATGCGTGCATCAGTTATCATACTTCCTAGATTTTGACTAAATTGGCTAATGTTTGACTGTGGAACTCTGTAGATGTTTATCAATGTGAGAGGTTTTTGTAGGTACTTTGATTTGAATTTAGCTATTATATATTCCCCATGTTCATCCCTTGTGCAAGTATTAGTGATACATTCTAGTTGGTCTGAGTAGTATATGGCTGTGCCACCCCCTTGTTGATCTGGCCTACAGTTGTGTGTGGCTGTGTAACCAGGAATGGCATAGACATCTGTACTATCAGGCTTTAGCCAGGTTTCAGTTAGTGTAATGATGGACATATTGGCATGTAAGGAATTTAGTAATGCTATGAGGTCATCGTAATGCTTGCTTAAAGATCTGATATTGTAGTTAAATATAGTTATGTTGTTGTTGGTACTGAGAAGTGCCTTTGATTGTTCTGCAGTGTAGTAATTACAGTTACTGTTTGATTCATTTAAGTCATTAAATAAGAGGTTGGTATCAGGATCAATGCTTGTAATCATAAGATTTGTAGTGAATCTATAGTTTGAATTAAGTATAAAACAAAGTAAATAGTCTTAAGCTAAAAAATAGCACCTGGATTATTTAACAAATGTAAAATAATGAGCTAAGTGACTAATACAAATAAAGTGATGATCAAATAGTGGAGCTTGGGAATATGATAGTAGGTAGTACTATAAAGGTAATTTTTTAAAGTTAGAATTATAGTATAAAATTATAATATAAAAGGGACTAATATAGGTTGTGGTGACCAATAAAGTGGTAATCAAAAAAATGAGCTTTGGAATATAATGGCAAAATTGTGAACTTATTCTACTTTAGCACCTAAGAATAGCACCTTGATTATTTTAACAATTGTGAATATATAAACTAGGATAGTTATATAAAGCTAAAATAAAGGAGAAAACATATAAGGGACTAAAATTAAGTAATGGTAAGCAAAGTTAAATGGGCAGATGGTAGGAATTATAATATAAACTTATAATATAAAAATACAATTTGAAATGGTACTTGCAATTGCACTAGAGTCTGGTATAGGTTGTTGACAAGATCAAGATTATACCTAGATTTAAATTGACAAAATAAAATTCACAATTAAAGTACCAAAAGAATAATAGTAAAAAAATAACAATGGTAATGTCTTGATTATAATATGATAGTAAGAGGGTAGACAGGTACACAGGTACAAGGGATAATATAAAGGTTGGGGTTGAATATAAAAACTTGAAAATTTGGCTACAAAATGTTATGAGAAGTATAAAATAATGTTTAATGTACAAAATTAAAATTGACTGGTAGTAAATATGGTGTTTAATAAAATTTTAGTAAGTAATAATGATTACAAAAAAGTGAAAAAGTAATGTTTATTTCATTCAATATTGCACTGGTAGTTATACTTGAGGTTATATGGCAGTACAAGGTAATTAAGAGTAATCTAGGATAGTAAATGTGGTATTAAAACAGGTAAAGGTAATTAGACAAGTAATGGTTATTAAATGTCAAAATTGTTAAGAGTAAATTGAAATTTTAGTAAAAATGATATTTATTAATTTTAGTAAGTAATATCAATTGATAGTATTTAAAAAAAAATATGAGTTAGTAATATGGACAGAGAAAGTATCAATTCAGCTAATGTTTAAGCGAACAATAGTAAATAACAAAATCACATAAGGTGACCTATGCTTACTAGTAAAATCACAAAATGATAATATAGCATTTATTGTGGTGGAGACGGAAAAAAAAATAGAGAAGCTAGATACAGCGATTGATAAACAAGGGTGGAGGCTCGACCGTTCGTCATTGTAGGAGTGCCAGCAGTCACCGGCTCTTCAACACGCAAGTTATACTTTTATATCAATCAAATCACATATTACTCGGGTAGATAATTTCCAGTAGATCCTTCATGTGTTAGCTCAAATCACCGACCAGTATGGTTTAAATAAGTGACCCACTGATCAGATCAGATAGACTGGTCCGAACCCTTGACTGGTCCGAACCCTTGACTGGTCCGAACCCTGGACTGGTTTCAAACGGTTTCGTTGTGCACCACCTAGCAGGTTATTAATAGAATATTCAAGAGGTTGCTAGTAGAAATGCAGTAAATCAACCATTCAAATCATTATGAAGCTGTGTGTAGTCTGTGGTCAGTCAAACAAACGGGCTTCCACATGCATAAATTGTCATTTCTGTGGAAATTGGTGTCACGCCCCTTGTGCAGATATCCAAGAACTAGCTACAAGCAGTATTAAAACAGGGAAGTGTTTTTGGGTATGCCCAAATGAGATAAATCTGTGGACTAAAATCACAAGGGTATTAAAAGAGGTCAACATCAAAGCTGCTTTCATAGAAAACCTGGAAGCTTTCTACAACAGATGGGAACATAAAAAGTCCGGGCTGAATGGTACTGCCCTTGATACTGGCCATGTAGTCAGAAACTGTAAGGCTGGAGATGATGTCCTGGTAGTCAGTAAATGGGGGGCTGATAGTGCTGTCCTGGGAGACAGTAATGGGGAAGCTGGAGGTGCTGTCCTGGGAGACAGTAATGGTGAAGCTGGAGGTGCTGTCCTGGGAGACAGTAATGGTGAAGCTGGAGATGCTGTCCTGGGAGACAGTAATGGGGAAGCTGGAGATGCTGTCCTGGGAGACAGTAATGGTGAAGCTGGAGATTTTGTCCAGGTAGTCGGGAATTATACGCAGGAAGGAATACATATAAATGACCTCATAGGGGACAGGAGCCATAGTAGGGAAACAAGTGTAGTCAAAGATAAGATAAAACCAATATTGCAAACTAGAAATACCGCAGGAAATAGCAAACAAGAGGACTCCACTAGCAATAGTGAGGATATATTACCAAAAACAACTGGTGGGAGCTCCATTGTTGGTGCTAGGGAGGATAGAAGTAAAACAGGGAAACATGCACCAACAGGGAATACAGTCACAGAAACCCAAGGCAAACGGAAACCAAGCCTGTGCACATACTATGCACTCGGTATCTGCTGGCATGGGAAATCTGGAAAAACAGATGGGACGTGCAACTATGACCACCCTAGGAAATGCCATGCCCATATGACAACAGGAAAATGCAAACTCCCTTCCTGTAAGCTTTTTCACCCTGAACTGTGTACCTCTTCAGTACAGGAAAGACTGTGCTATAACTTAAATTGCCAGGCATACCATCTAAAGGGGACAAAAAGATACAAAACATCCTGGCCATGGGAAAACCTGGGTAGCCACAGCCACTCAAGAGGGAGAGGTTTTTTAGTGCCAGGAAGGAAAAAAAACTGGCAGGAAATGGCAGAAATCGTACACCAAATCCAGTCATTCCTGGAGTGGAACCACAGTCGATGGCCTCCACTCCAAACCAACAGATACAGATACTAATGCCGGAAAAAAAATTCCCCCCAGTACCAACAATACCACCAGTCCGATAACATTCTTCTTTGCAAATATACAGGGTCTAAAGCCAGCAACAAACAACAAAATACCTTTCATCCGTGGACTGCTTGCAGAGGCAAAGGCAATGTTCGCGGCTTTCACTGAGACCCACATAAAGGATCACTTGAACAACGAAATATGGATCCCAGGTTACAACCTATACAGATGTGACAGAGTGAACAGGCAAAAGGGGGGGTTGGCCTGTACATTGCAGAGTCACTTGTTTGCACAGAACTGCTAAATGCCTCAAATGATGTAGTGGAAGTTTTAGCAGTAAAGGTCGAGAACCAAAACCTAGTCATTGTGATAGTCTACAAGCCTCCGGATGCAACATCCCAGCAATTCCAGGAACAGCTGTTAAAAATTGACCACTGTCTGGAAAACCTTCCAGCTCCTGCACCCAACATCTTGCTCCTGGGGGATTTCAACTTAAGGCATATAAAATGGAGGAATATAGCAAATAATATTGTTGCAGTAATAACACCAGGAGGCAGCTCTGATGAAAACTCACACTCACGCGAGCTTTTAAATCTCTGCACAAAATTCAATTTAAACCAGCAAATAATAGAGCCTACTAGACTGGAGAATACACTAGACCTCATCTTCACTAACAATGATGATCTGATAAGAAATATCACCATATCAAAAACAACATACTCAGATCACAACATAATTGAGGTTCAGTCATGTATGCGCGGAGCCCCAGACCGACATAATGAGATTAGTCACGAGGGAGCATTCACCAAATTCAACTTCAATAACAAAAACATAAAGTGGGACCAAGTAAACCAAGTCCTAACCGATATAAGCTGGGAAGATATACTAAGCAACACAGACCCCAACTTATGCCTAGAACAGATTAACTCGGTGGCACTCGATGTATGCACAAGGCTTATTCCTCTAAGAAAAAGGAGGAGTAGATGTAAAACAGAAAGAGACAGGCGCTCCCTTTACAGGCGACGGAAAAGAATAACAGAGCAGCTAAAAGAGGTCAATATATCTGAAATGCGTAGGGAGACACTGGTCAGAGAAATAGCAAGCATCGAACTTAAGCTAAAAGAATCCTTTAGGAGTCAGGAATCGCGGGAAGAACTAAAAGCCATAAATGAAATCGAAAGAAACCCAAAGTATTTCTTCTCCTATGCCAAATCAAAATCGAGAACAACGTCCAGTATTGGGCCCCTACTTAAACAAGATGGGTCCTACACAGATGACAGCAAGGAAATGAGTGAGCTACTCAAGTCCCAATATGACTCAGTTTTTAGCAAGCCGCTAACCAGACTGAGAGTCGAAGATCAAAATGATTTTTTTATGAGAGAGCCACAAAATTTGATTAACACAAGCCTATCCGATGTTATCCTGACGCCAAATGACTTCGAACAGGCGATAAATGACATGCCCATGCACTCTGCCCCAGGGCCAGACTCATGGAACTCTGTGTTCATCAAGAACTGCAAGAAGCCCCTATCACGAGCCTTTTCCATCCTATGGAGAGGGAGCATGGACACGGGGGTCGTCCCACAGTTACTAAAAACAACAGACATAGCCCCACTCCACAAAGGGGGCAGTAAAGCAACAGCAAAGAACTACAGACCAATAGCACTAACATCCCATATCATAAAAATCTTTGAAAGGGTCCTAAGAAGCAAGATCACCACGCATCTAGAAACCCATCAGTTACACAACCCAGGGCAACATGGGTTTAGAACAGGTCGCTCCTGTCTGTCTCAACTATTGGACCACTACGAAAAGGTCCTAAATGCACTAGAAGACAAAAAGAATGCAGATGTAATATATACAGACTTTGCAAAAGCCTTCGACAAGTGTGACCATGGCGTAATAGCGCACAAAATGCGTGCTAAAGGAATAACAGGAAAAGTCGGTCGATGGATCTATAATTTCCTCACTAACAGAACACAGAGAGTAGTCGTCAACAGAGTAAAGTCCGAGGCAGCTACGGTGAAAAGCTCTGTTCCACAAGGCACAGTACTCGCTCCCATCTTGTTCCTCATCCTTATATCCGACATAGACAAGGATGTCAGCCACAGCACCGTGTCTTCCTTTGCAGATGACACCCGAATCTGCATGACAGTGTCTTCCATTGCAGACACTGCAAAGCTCCAGGCAGACATCAACCAAATCTTTCAGTGGGCTGCAGAAAACAATATGAAGTTCAACGATGAGAAATTTCAATTACTCAGATATGGTAAACATGAGAAAATTAAATCTTCATCAGAGTACAAAACAAATTCTGGCCACAAAATAGAGCGAAACACCAACGTCAAAGACCTGGGAGTGATCATGTCGGAGGATCTCACCTTCAAGGACCATAACATTGTATCAATCGCATCTGCTAGAAAAATGACAGGATGGATAATGAGAACCTTCAAAACTAGGGAGGCCAAGCCCATGATGACACTCTTCAGGTCACTTGTTCTATCTAGGCTGGAATATTGCTGCACACTAACAGCACCTTTCAAGGCAGGTGAAATTGCCGACCTAGAAAATGTACAGAGAACTTTCACGGCGCGCATAACGGAGATAAAACACCTCAATTATTGGGAGCGCTTGAGGTTCCTAAACCTGTATTCCCTGGAACGCAGGAGGGAGAGATACATGATTATATACACCTGGAAAATCCTAGAGGGACTAGTACCGAACTTGCACACGAAAATCACTCACTACGAAAGCAAAAGACTTGGCAGACGATGCACCATCCCCCCAATGAAAAGCAGGGGTGTCACTAGCACGTTAAGAGACCATACAATAAGTGTCAGGGGCCCGAGACTGTTCAACTGCCTCCCAGCACACATAAGGGGGATTACCAACAGACCCCTGGCAGTCTTCAAGCTGGCACTGGACAAGCACCTAAAGTCAGTTCCGGATCAGCCGGGCTGTAGCTCGTATGTTGGTTTGCGTGCAGCCAGCAGCAACAGCCTGGTTGATCAGGCTCTGATCCACCAGGAGGCCTGGTCTCAGACCGGGCCGCGGGGGCGTTGACCCCCGGAACTCTCTCCAGGTAAACTCCAGGTAAAGTAGCTCCCATCTTGTTCCTCATCCTCATATCCGACATAGACAAGGATGTCAGCCACAGCACCGTGTCTTCCTTTGCAGATGACACCCGAATCTGCATGACAGTGTCTTCCATTGCAGACACTGCAAGGCTCCGGGCGGACATCAACCAAATCTTTCAGTGGGCTGCAGAAAACAATATGAAGTTCAACGATGAGAAATTTCAATTACTCAGATATGGTAAACATGAGGAAATTAAATCTTCATCAGAGTACAAAACAAATTCTGGCCACAAAATAGAGCGAAACACCAACGTCAAAGACCTGGGAGTGATTATGTCGGAGGATCTCACCTTCAAGGACCATAACATTGTATCAATCGCATCTGCTAGAAAAATGACAGGATGGATAATGAGAACCTTCAAAACTAGGGAGGCCAAGCCCATGATGACACTCTTCAGGTCACTTGTTCTATCTAGGCTGGAATATTGCTGCACTCTAACAGCACCTTTCAAGGCAGGTGAAATTGCCGACCTAGAAAATGTACAGAGAACTTTCATGGCGCGCATAACGGAGATAAAACACCTCAATTACTGGGAGCGCTTGAGGTTTCTAAACCTGTATTCCCTGGAACGCAGGAGGGAGAGATACATGATTATATACACCTGGAAAATCCTAGAGGGACTAGTACCGAACTTGCACACGAAAATCACTCACTACGAAAGCAAAAGACTTGGCAGACGATGCACCATCCCCCCAATGAAAAGCAGGGGTGTCACTAGCACGTTAAGAGACCATACAATAAGTGTCAGGGGCCCGAGACTGTTCAACTGCCTCCCAGCACACATAAGGGGGATTACCAACAGACCCCTGGCAGTCTTCAAGCTGGCACTGGACAAGCACCTAAAGTCAGTTCCTGATCAGCCGGGCTGTGGCTCGTACGTTGGTTTGCGTGCAGCCAGCAGCAACAGCCTGGTTGATCAGGCGCTGATCCACCAGGAGGCCTGGTCACAGACCGGGCCGCGGTTGCGTTGACCCCCGGAACTCTCTCCAGGTAAACTCCAGGTAAACAGCATGGTGTATCACTACAGTAGTGACGGTGACAGTATGGTGTATCTTTGCAGTAGTGATAGTGACGGTATGGTGTATCACTGCAGTAGTGATGGTGACAGCATGGTGTATCACTACAGTGATGGCGATAGTATAGTGTATCACTACAGTAGTGATAGTGACAGTATGGTGTATCACTGCAGTAGTGATGGTGACAGTATGGTGTATCACTACAGTAGTGATGGTGACAGTATGGTGTATCACTACAGTAGTGATAGTGACAGTATGGTGTATCACTACAGTAGTGATGGTGACAGTATGGTGTATCACTACAGTAGTGATAGTGACAGTATGGTGTATCACTGCAGTAGTGATGGTGACAGTATGGTGTATCACTACAGTAGTGATGGTGACAGTATGGTCTATCACTACAGTAGTGATGGTGACAGTATGGTGTATCACTACAGTGGTGATGGTGACAGTATGGTGTATCACTACAGTAGTTATGGTGACGGCATGATGTATCACTACAGTAGTGATAGTGACTGTATGGTGTATCACTACAGAAGTGATGGTGACAGTATGGTGTATCACTACAGTAGTGATAGTGACTGTATGGTGTATCACTACAGAAGTGATGGTGACAGTATGGTGTATCACTACAGTAGTGATAGTGACTGTATGGTGTATCACTACAGTAGTGATGGTGACAGTATGGTGTATCACTACTGTAGTGATGGTGACAGTATGGTGTATCACTACAGTAGTGATAGTGACTATGGTGTATCACTACTGTAGTGATGGTGACAGTATGGTGTATCACTACAGTAGTGATAGTGACTATGGTGTATCACTACTGTAGTGATGGTGACAGTATGGTGTATCACTACAGTAGTGATAGTGACTATGGTGTATCACTACAGTAGTGATGGTGACAGTATGGTGTATCACTACAGTATTTGTAGATGAATGGTTCAGAGAACCGACATGTGTCTAATTCATCACTACAGTGACACTACAAATTGATCATTAACGATCTTATCAAGACAGTCGCTCCTCACCTTAAGAAGTATTCCTTCGATCCCCGTCGGGGAGGGAACCTATAATCATCGTACCAGCGCCTGTCTTACTCCTTCATGATGCTTGCAAACCGTGTAAGGATCAAACCCAACAGTGGAGTAATAAATGACTCTACTAAACTTGCCCTTGCTGCCGTTGTAAAGACTTGCCTACAAGTTAAATTTACAGCCATCCACTCGACGAAAGACTCATTCATCGTCGTCTGTACTGACGATTATGAAGCCACAAAGCTGATCGCCGACACCTCTATGAAAACCCTCAGAGACCGACAGTTCACCATCTCCCCTTCACCTTTTTTGCTGGCGAAACGTTCCGTTTTCGTCAAACGGCTGGACAAACTCGTCACTTCTTTATCGACTGAGGATCTCAAGACCTCGATCGAGGAACAAAATACCTGGGCGTCGATTGAACTTATCACAAAAATCCCCAACGCCTCTGCAATGATCAAGCTAACCTTCTCCAACATCGAGATGGCTACTAGAGCACTGTCTGACGGCCTAGCTATCTCCTACTATCATATCTATCCAAGTCACATAGAACCCGAACGTTTCGCCCACATCTCGCCATGCTGGACCTGCTACTCCTATCACCACTCAGCGCCTGGCTGTACTCTGAAAGGGAAGAAGTACTGCACAAACTGAGGAAGACGGCCATGACTTCAAGGAATGTTCTACTACCACTACCTCTCCTACCTGCCTCAACTGCAAGGGTACTCACCACACCCTTGCAGCAAAATGCCCTCTACGTAAAGAAGTCCTGCCTAAGAAAATTATTGAAGAAACCAAGAACAACCCTAAATCGCCAACATACGCCGCCATTGCAAAAATTCAATCAGATACCACCGAACTCCTTCAAGCTACACAACAGTCATCCCCACCCAGCCAGTCCCTCTCTGCCCTTCCTGACGCTGTTCCATCCAAGGTGCTATACTGTATGATGTATGCACACCTTACTAATGCTGCAAACCCTGGCTCATTCAGCAAGACAATCAATGAACTGTTTCGCCTTAACAACATGCCAAACTTCAACTTTCCAGACTCGCCACCATCACAAGACCTCCTCAAGCTAATTCCAGACATTGTTAACTTCACCTCAACCCCTGGTCCTACTTGTATCTCTGACCAAGACTCTGCTCCAGAACCAACACCACCGTCTACTGCCACCTTTCACCATCCACCACCAGCCCAACAAACCACAACCGACCAACACTCCCTGCCTCCTCTCAACACAGTCACAGAAGACGAAATAGAAACAGAACATTATGAACAAACCTCGGACGACGACGAAGTAGTAGTCGAAGAAGTAACCGAAGAAGAAACCACAGGCAACTGTTACCTAAGCCAAGCCTTTAATGGGTCTCTAACCTTCTACACCACCCCCAACCTCCCAACCGAAATGAGCGCAGCTGATATGCTCCACTTAATGAAAGAAGGAGCTGTTAAGTACACCTGCACCAAACCTCACCAAATTCCTTTTGAAAACGCACTATTTTACCTCTTGACGAATCTGAACTGCTCCAACTTCAGAATGCAACTATTCCACATGTCCAAGAGAAACTTCAAAAGACTCAAGAGTGGCTCCATCACCAGCGAAGTGTAGCCAAACACACAACACACTTCCGCAACACACAACGTGAGCCACCCGACACCTGACGTCCAAACCAGCTCTTTATCTCAGCCTGAAGCATATCAGCCAGCGAGCACTGTCTGCAGTCTGCTCTCTCCTCTATGTCCTCAACATGCCCTCTCTACACTGCCTCGCAGTGCCACGCAGCTGGGTTTAGCCCTGGCTCTTTCATCTACAACTCAAGACCTTCCTCTCACCGACTATTCTTCGTCTGTCTACACCTCCCCACTCACCCACCCGAGTCCCAACAGAATAGCCTGCTATGTGTGTTCTTAATGTCTGTCCCACGATCGACTTAGCTGCTGGGTTAAGCCCTGGCTCTATTTCTACAACTAAGAACACTCCTCTCCAGCTCTATTCTTCGTCTGTCCCGTCTTCCCCGCTCGTCCCATTTGGGATCTTACCTGAACTTTCGTTCGTTCGTTCGTTCGTTCACCTCTGCTTCAGAATCTCTACGACCACGGTGCTCTAAACACCACCTCCAAGGCTGAGGGACTGATTACCTCATCTTTTGTATATAGTTCTTCAGTTTTCTTATGTCCAAAGAATCTGTATTGGCGAAACGTCTTCAATAAAAATAACCAGATGTTGCACATGTGTCTTAACTTTCATCTTGTCGGTTTTGTATACCTGTCTTGCACAACTTGTCAGACACTGCAACATCATGGAATCTTGGTTCAGAGGACATCTACAAGACCTTCTTCACGGCTACTACAACTAACCCATCATTTTGGGAAGGACCTGCTTCCACTGGGGAATCCCGCCTACCAGTGACTATGCCCTCGTCTGCTACACGTCCCTACTCACTGACGCCTATATAAGCGCCAGTCTCCTTGCCATCCAGTTGTGAAGTCTGCTCGCCATTCAGTTAGTGTTGGCTCTCCTCATCGCTCACAGCCAGAGTTGCTCTCTTCACCGAGTGGTGGTTACTGGACCTTCGTCTTCACCATCAGGATTGGTGCGTCGGTGGCTGCCTACCCAAGGGCAGGAAGCTTCCCTCTGCACTCCTGTTGCTGTCTGAAGTCTCCACGCCTCAGCCTGTACGTGTGGTCTGCACGCCTTACAGCCAGTTCAGGGCATACAGTGCTCCAAGCTACAGCTCACCTCCTCAGTGTCCTGTGCCTCCAGAGACGGACTCCACAAGAAACTTTAAAGTTATAACCAGGCAAGTACGTGTGTCTACTTCACACGTACTTGCCTAGCCAATTTTTCTCACAGGATTGGCCCCCACATCTAATTTACGATGCCTGCAATGCCTTCCACCTCCTTTCCCCTTACCACTCGTCTACTGCCAGCACCTGCCTCTACTCTGTCTACTCCTGCTTCTAAGGCCTACCCTGCCCCCACCTCTTCCAAGCCCAATTCTTTCTCGCTTAACCTCAAATACTCTAAATCTGATCATGCCACTATCTGTCCTGGAAATTTACTGTACCAGATCACTGGCGCTCCTCAGTATAAAGTCTTTAAAACCAACTCTGGATTCAAACTACTTCTTCTCTCCTTCTACACCTACACCCACACTAGACTACAAAACTAACTGCCAACTCGCCACTGCTGCCCACTCTGCGATGGTAATCTCTCAAGCCTACCAATCAGACTACTCACATGTCCTTAACCTAATCTTGTCCGCTAACAATCTTCCCTCTTTAATTATCCCTCCTTCCTGCTTCTCCTCTAAGCCCCCTACAACCTCTACCTCCTCCCTCTCTCCCACCCTCCCACTTCCTACACCCACCAGCTCTCCTCCCGCCCTACCCCTCTTCACTACTTCCACCCCTCCCACCAACACCCCTACTGCTGCTGCTACGACCACCCCTCCCCCGACCTCCTTACCCACTTCCTCATCCCCAACCAAAGCTTCCGCTTCCTTACCCAGTACCATAGCTTCCACTTCCTCATCCCCTACCAAAGCTTCCACTTCCTCTGCATCTACCTTCGCCCACTCCACCACAACCAAAACTTCATCCAGGTCCAACTCCACCTCCTCCAGACAAAATCCACTCAAACCCAAACCTGCCCCAACTTCTGACAGACATACAAAAGAACATAAAAACAGATCCATCTCTTCCTCCCCCTCCAGGAAACGGGTCCGTAACACCTACAAACTCGCATCCACTGATGGCATCACTATCACGGGTTTTAATCCAAACTCTTCCGACATTAACTTTGCTATGACGAAACCATTAAATCATGTTTAAAGTGATTCAGTTCAACGTACGTTCTTACTTTACTATTAGACACCTACTGGCCGAGCTCCTTGAAGCAGAGAGACCAGATATTGTTTTGCTAAACAGTGCCTGCCTCAAAGCCCCTCAACGTATCCGCCATTATGGTTATACTGCACTACAGTCCCCCTATGATCCCCACGATGGGGTTGCCATCCTTGTCAAATCCAGCATAAAACACGAATCTCTCCCAATCCCTTTTATTCACCAACACTGTCTTGCTGTCAGAATACACACCCACCTTGGCCCCTTTATCTTTTTCACCACCTATGCTCGCCCAAACACTATTCTCAACATACACGACCTTTCCTTAGTCTTCAACTACACCAACACACCAACATACCTACTAGCTGACATGAATGCCAAACACACCGCCTTTCATCACACCAGTAACAACCAACTTGGTCACCAATTACTCAACTTCACTAACCATAAACACCTAATTCATCTCGGCCCAGACTTCAATACCTTCTTCAATCACACGGGCCAAGGCAAACCAGACATCATTCTGGCAAACCGAGCCAGTTCTCTATTTCAACACTACATCTCACCTGTCCCTATTACAGGCTCTGATCACATCCCAGTCATCTTGCACATCTCCTCCAACCCTATCCTCATTCCAACCACACCTTCCTTCTCCTACAAGAATGCTGACTGGGATGCTTTCAAACAACAGATAGACAATATTAACCTCACCTACGACTATAACAACAAACCTATCTCTGACATCGATACTCAACTTGATCTCATCCAGGACACCATTACACAAGCAGCCAACAACGCAATACCAAAGAAAACTCACACCACTCGTTATTCCTTCAAACCGTCACTCAGAACAAGAAGACTAATTATCTGCTACCACAACCGCTTCCTCTACAACACACAGATTTAATCAAGTTCGATTAGATCTCACTTACCTTAGAAACAACATTCTACACAGTCTAGACCAAGACCACAACAATCACTGGTCACAACTCATACAACAAGCTGACAAACAGCGTATTAAAAACACTAAAGCCTTCTGGAACTTTATCAAAAAAATAAGAGGCACTACTCCTACCAACAAATTCAAACACATCACCCACAACAACACACACATCTCAGACCCGCAGGCTGCTACCAACATCTTCAAACACATCTGGGAGAACATCTTCCACCCTCACCGACCTCACCCTAACGTTATTCAACACATTCAGAACATAGAACATTGGAACACTGCACACACACAAGATACAACACCAGATAGCCACATTCATCTAGACTCTCTTACCTCCTCCCAAGAACTCGACACTCCTTTCACCAACACAGACATTAAAACTCTCCTCAGACACCTTCCTCCCAAGGCTCCTGGCGCCTCTGGCCTAAACCATATTATCCTAAAACACCTTCCTGACTCTATCATTACTGCCTACACAAACCTCCTCAATGCCTCCATTGCCTCTGGATACTTCCCTTCCCTCTTCAAAGCTGCTACTGCTATCCTCCTTCCTAAACCCAAAAAAGACCACTCTGATCCTAGAAACTATCGCCCTATCAGCCTCCTCGAAACTTTAGGTAAACTCTTTGAAAAACTCATCAACCATCGCCTTCGCAGATACCTGGAACACAACTCTCTACTTTCTGATGGTCAGTTTGGCTTCAGAACACACAGATCCACACAAGATGCCATTAACATCATTCTCAACTACATCCACATAAACACAGAACAAAGAAACAGGACAGCCCTGGTTGCAAAAGACGTTGAAAAAGCTTTTGACACTGTCTGGCACCAAGGGCTCAAGTACAAACTCTGCACTAACTTTAACCTGCCTCTCACTACTCGTAAACTCCTCTGCAACTTCCTAGACGGCCGTACCATGAGAATCAAATTCCAAGGCTGTTACTCTGACTACTTCACACTAAATGCTGGCGTACCCCAGGGATCTGTCCTCTCCCCTACCCTCTACATTTTATACACTAACGACATTCCAACACCTGTATACCAAAACTCCATCACACTAGCCTATGCAGACGACATTACACAACTTATCACTCATGCCAATATAGATACACTCACACACAAAACACAAAATGAGGTCGACAGGATAGCCATCTGGGAACAAAAATGGAGGATCAAAACCAATGCAGCTAAATCCAGCATTACATATTTTAACTACAGAAAACGTGATCCTCCATTACCTGTCGAGCTCAGAACAGCTGACACCCGCACTTATATCCCCATGACACAATCTGTCACTGTCCTTGGCGTTAATCTTGACTACCTTCTACGCTTACACGGACACATTCACTCAGGGCATGCAATAGCTAGTAAGGCCCTTGCGGGCCTCTACAAGCTGAAACATGCCTCTCAACGCACCAAACTACACCTCTACAAATCCCTTATACGTCCTCTGATAACTTACTCTCCTCTAGCCCTCTCTCTTGCAGCAAAAACAAACTTACTTAAACTGCAGCGTGTCCAGAACAAGGCGCTGCGCTGGGTGCTTGATGTCAGATGGGAGGACTTCGCCACAAGCGAGTCTCTCCATGCCCAATTAGGCATCCCTGCGCTGAATCTGTACTGGAAGACGCTCAGTGACAGACAGATTGACAAACTCGTGACACGACATGACTACTGGACCTCTCTCCTTGACGAAGACATTCGCAGACCCACAAACCAACACAACCTTTTCTACTCCTTGCATGATCCTGCTCCTAACCCTATTTACAAATAAACCTTGGATTCTCCGAGAGGTACCTTCTATGACAGGTACCATTCTCTGATCCACGTTCGCCTTACCCTTTGAGTTAAGACATGGCTCAGTTCTACACTCCTCTCTAGCTCTAAACGTCGCATGTCCCTTCCTTCCAGCTCACCCCACCGGAGTCCCAACAGAAGAGCCTGAAGTTCTCTTCTCAATATCTGTCCCACGATCGTCTCGCTGCTGGGTTAAGCCCTGGCTCTATTTCTACGACTAAGAACACTCCTCTCCAGCACTGTTCTTCGTCTGTCCTGTCTTCCCCGCTCATCCCATTTGGGATCTTACCTGAACTTTCGTTCGTTCGTTCGTTCTTCTGCTTCACTGTCGCTTGATCACACAGTCCGATCATACAGTTGCTCTACACCGCAAGAAGCCTCTCTTCGACCCCGTCGGGGTGTAGAATTTATATTCTACAAACGTGATATCCTTTTCACAATGCTGTCGAATCGTGTGAAAATCAAGCCTGTGAATGGTGCAATAAATGACTCCTCGAAGTTAGCTTTAGCTACCGTCGTTAGGACCTGCCTGCAGGTCAAATTTACGGCAATCCACTCTCTGAAAGACTCCTTCATTGTCGTCTGCACAGATGACACGGAAGCACTAAAACTAATGGACGACTCTTCAATCAGGACCCTACAAACACAACAATTCACTCTATCCCCGTCTCCATTCTTGAAGTCGAAACGTTCGGTCTTTGTGAAAAGACTTGACAATATCGTCACCTCTCTCTCTACTGAAGCACTGAAGACATCTATTGAGGAACAAAACACGTGGGCCTCGGTAGACAGCATCTCAAAGATCCCCAACGCCGCATCTATGCTAAAGATTACATTCTCAGACATCTCCATGGCTGCCCAAGCGCTCTCTCTGACGGTCTGGCCATCTCATATTACCACATTCACCCAAGTCATATAGAACAAGAACGTTTCACATACATCTCCCACTGCTGGACCTGCTACTCCTATAATCACACCACCAAGGACTGCCCCATCAAGAATAAGAAGTTTTGTTCAAAATGTGGGAATGATGGACACGATTTCAGATCCTGCACCATTACTACAGCACCTACATGTCTTAACTGCAAGGGTAATCATCATACCCTTGCAGCTAAGTGCCCACTCAGGAAAGAAATCATATTGAAGAAAACTAAAGTTCTGAAGAAGACCTCCAATTCACCGACATATGCTGCAATAACCAAACCACAAACCGACACCATCAAGACTCTACACGCTAATCTACAGGCACCATCGCCCAGCAACTCCCTCTCTCCGCTCCCCGACGGTGCTCCTTCCAAGGTGTTGTACTGCATGGTGTATGCACACCTTGCAAACGCAGCAAACCCAGGCACTTTCAACACCACTATTAACGAACTATTCCGTCTGAACAACATGCCTGCCTTCAATTTTCCGGACTCCACACCTTCAGAAGACATCCTCAAGATCCTTCCCAACGTCCTGAACTTTACTGCACCTACAGACCTGTCTCCTGCCCAAGCAACTGCTCCTGTAACTTCTATAACCACTTCCACCGCTGACAACGTTGATCAAGTTGCCTCAGCCACCGTCTCCCACCTCTCCCAGCCTGCAGTTACACAACCATTACACCTCACAGCTGCTCCTGTCGAACCTCAGTCACCTGCTACCACCATTGTAGATTCTCCCAGTGAATTCACTCCTCAAGAGGAAGATAACGACGACTCCAGTAAACCCTCATGGGAAAACCTTACCTTTTACACTTCTCCTTCAAATACTGACACCATGACCTGTACTGAACTCTACAAAAGCCTCGGTGCTGGAACAGTCAAGTATGCATGTGAATCACCGCTTCACTTCACACTCACCCAAGTTCTTGAGTTCATCAAGCCTCTACGTTTCACCTTCAGCAACAAGGCTAAATTATACCACCTATCTAGAAGCAGCTTCAAAAAGTTCGAAAATGGCTCCATTGCTAACCTGCCTCCTCAGTTACTCCTATAACTCCCATATGTGTTCTACCCTCTGATGTGACCTAGCCTGCTGCCAGCTACTCAAGATTCAAGACTTCAACTACCACAAGTTCAATGCAACAGTCCCTGCTATTCCTGTTCTCAAGTCTGCCCCACGATCGCCTTAGCTGCTGGGTTAAGCCCTGGCTCTATTTCTCTTACTAAGAACACTCCTCTCCAAAGCTATTCTTCATCTGTCCCGTCTTCCCCGCTCATCCCATTGGGATCTTACCTAAACTTGTTTGCTTGTTGTTGTTTGTCTTCTGCTTCAGAATCTCCACGACTATGGTGCTGTTCGCACCTACTCCTAGGTTGAGGGACTGATTACCTCATCTTCTGTACATAGTTCTACTGTCTTCAAGTTATGTCCTAGAATTTGTATTGATAAAGCCACTGGATGGCGAAACGTCTACAATAAAGATACCCAGATGTTGCACATGTGTCTTATGGTGTATCACTACAGTAGTGATAGTGACAGTATGGTGTATCACTACAGTAGTGATAGTGACAGTATGGTGTATCACTACAGTAGTGATGGTGACAGTGTGATGTATCACTACAGTAGTGATAGTGACAGTATGGTGTATCACTACAGTAGTGATAGTGACAGTATGGTGTATCACTACAGTAGTGATGGTGACAGTATGGTGTATCACTACAGTAGTGATGGTGACAGTATGGTGTATCACTACAGTAGTGATAGTGACAGTATGGTGTATCACTACAGTAGTGATAGTGACAGTATGGTGTATCACTACAGTAGTGATGGTGACAGTATGGTGTATCACTACAGTAGTGATGGTGACAGTATGGTGTATCACTACAGTAGTGATAGTGACTGTATGGTGTATCACTACAGTAGTGATAGTGACAGTATGGTGTATCACTACAGTAGTGATAGTGACAGTATGGTGTATCACTACAGTAGTGATGGTGACAGTATGGTGTATCACTACAGTAGTGATGGTGACAGTATGGTGTATCACTACAGTAGTGATAGTGACTGTATGGTGTATCACTACAGTAGTGATAGTGACAGTATGGTGTATCAATACAGTAGTGATGGTGAGAGTATGGTGTATCACTACAGGAGTGAAAATGTCAGCAGCAGTAATGTCAGCAGCAGCCGTGACGTCACTACCCAGCGCTCGGTGGGTAGTGCTGGAACTGACTGATGTGAGTGATGATATAGTGAGTCGTGCCTGCAAACTGGTCCAGGAGCTACACCCACAAGGAGGGTGAGTCCATCACTGTTGTTCTTGCGTTGTGAGTGAGGTGGTCCAGGAGCTACAACCACCAGGATGGTGAGTCCATCACTGTTGTTCTAGTGTTTTGAGTGAGGTGGTCCAGGAGCTACAACCACCACGATGGTGAGTCCATCACTGGTGTTCTTGTGTTGTGAGTGAGGTGGTCCAGGAGCTACAACCACCAGGAGGGTAAGTATTTCACTGTTGTTCTTGTGTTGTGAGTGAGGTGGTCCAGGAGCTACAACCACCAGGAGGGTGAGTCCTTCACTGTTGTTCTTGTGTTGTGAGTGAGGTGGTCCAGGAGCTACAACCACCAGGAGGGTGAGTCCTTCACTGTTGTTCTTGTGTTGTGAGTGAGGTGGTCCAGGAGCTACAACCACCAGGAGGGTGAGTCCTTCACTGTTGTTCTTGTGTTGTGAGTGAGGTGGTCCCAGAGCTACAACTACCAGGAGGGTAAGTTCATCATTGTTGTTCTAGTGTTGTGAATACCTACCTAGTTTACTCACCTAGTTGAGGTTGCAGTGGTTGAGTCCTAGCTTCTGGCCCCGCCTCTTCACTGGTTGTTATAAGGTCACTCTCCCTGAACCATGAGCTTTATCATACCTCTGCTTAAAACTATGTATGGATCCTGCCTCCACTACATCGCTTCCCAAATTATTCCACTTCCTGACTACTCTCTGCTGAAGAAATACTTCCTAACATCCCTATGATTCATCTGTGTCTTCAACTTCCAACTCTGTCCCCTTGTTGCTGTGTCCCATCTCTGGAAGATCCTGTGTGTGTCCACGTTTTCAATTCCTCTTAGTATTTTGTATGTCGTTATCATATCCCCCCTATCTCTCCTGTCCTCCAGTGTGGTCAGGTTGATTTCCCTTAACCTCTCCTCGTAGGACATACCTCTAAGCTCTGGAACTAGTCTTGTTGCAAACCTTTGCACTTTCTCTGGTTTCATTACGTGCTTGCCTATGTGTGGGTTCCAAACTGGTGCCGCATACTCCAATATGGGCCTAACGTACACGGTGTACAAGGTCCTGAACAATTCCTTATTAAAAGATGTCGGAATGCTATTCTGAGGTTTGCTAGGCGCCCATGTGCTGCAGTAGTTATTTGGTTGATGTACGCTTCAGGAGATGTGCCTGGTGTTATACTCACCCCAAGATCTTTTTCCTTGAGTGAGGTTTGTAGTCTCTGCTCCCCTAGACTGCACTCTGTCTGCGGTCTTCTTTGCCCTTCCCCAATCTTCATGACTTTGCACTTGGTGGGGTTGAACTCCAGGAGCCAATTGCTGGACCAGGTCTGCAGCCTGTCCAGATCCCTTTGTAGTTCTGCCTGGTCTTCCATCGAATGAATTCTTCTCATCAACTTCACATCATCTGTAAACAGGGACACTTCGGAGTCTATTCCTTCTGTCATGTCGTTCACAAATACCAGAAACCGCACTGGTCCTAAGACTCACCCCTGTGGGACCCTGCTGGTCACAGGCGCCCACTCTGACATCTCACCACGTACCATGACTCGCTGCTATCTTCCTGATCCATTGTAGTGCCTTCCCTGTTATCCCTGCTTGGTCCTCCAGTTTTTGCACTAATCTTTTGTGTGGAACTGTGTCAAAAACCTTCTTGCAGTCCAAGAAAATGCAATCCACCCACCCCTCTTTCTTTCTTGTCTTACTACTGTCACCATGTCATAGAACTCCAGTAGGTTTGTGACACAAAATTTTCCATCCCTGAAATCATGTTGGCTGCTGTTGATGAGATCATTCCTTTCTAGGTGTTCCACCACTCTTCTCCTGATAATCTTCTCCATGACTTTGCATACTATACATGTCAGTGACACTGGTCTGTAGTTTAGTGCTTCATGTCTGTCTCCTTTTTTAAAGATTGGGACTACATTTGCTGTCTTCCATGCCTCAGACAATCTCCCTGTTTCGATAGATGTATTGAATATTGTTGTTAGGGGTACACATAGCGCCTCTGCTCCTTCAGGACCCATGGAGAGATGTTATCCGGCTCCATTGCCTTTGAGGTATCTAGCTCAATCATAAGCCTCTTCACTTCTTCCTCGGTTGTTTGTACTGTGTCCAGCACTTGGTGGTGTACCCCACCTCTCCGTCTTTTTGGAGCCCCCTCTGTCTCCTCTGTGAACACTTCTTTGAATCTCTTGTTGAGTTCCTCACATGCTTCACAGTCATTTCTTGTTGTCTCTCCTCCTTCCTTCCTTAGCCTGATTACCTGGTCCTAGGCTGTTGTTTTCCTCCTGATGTGGCTGTATAACTGCTTCGGGTCAGATTTGGTTTTCGCTGCTATGTCGTTTTTATATTGTCGTTGGGCCTCCCTTGTTATCTGTGCATATTTTTTTCTGGCTCTATGACTGCTCTCCTTATTCTCCTGGGTCCTTTGCCTTCTATATTTCTTTCATTCCTAGCACACTTGGTTTTAGCCTCCCTGCACCTTTGGGTGAACCATGGGCTCATCCTGGCCTTTTCATTATTCCTGTTACCCTTGGGTACAAACCTCTCCTCAGCCTCCTAGCACATTGTTGTTACATATTCCATCATCTCATTAACTGGCTTCCCTGCCAGTTCTCTGTCCCACTGAACCCTGTTCAGGAAGTTCCTCATTCCCATGTAGTCCCCTTTATTGTAGTTTGGCTTAATTTGCCCTGGCCTTCCTGCTTCCCCCTCCACTTGTAGCTCTACTGTGTATTCGAAGCGTTAAAACCACATGATCGCTGGCCCCAAGGGGTGTTTCATATGTGATGTCCTCAATATCTGCACTACTCAAGGTGAATACTAGGTCCAGTCTCGCTGGTTCATCCTCTCCTCTCTCTCTTGTAGTGTCCCTTACGTGTTGGTACATGAAGTTTTCCAGTAGCACCTCCATCATCTTAACCCTCCATGTATCTTGGCCCCCATGTGGCTCCAAGTTCTCCCAATCGATTTCCTTGTGGTTAAAGTCACCCATGATCAGGAGCTTTGCCCCATGCATGAACTCTTCTGGCCACTGCAGCCAGTGTATCAACCATCACTCTACTGCTCTCATCATACTCTTCCCTTGGCCTCCTGCTGTTCTGTGGTAGGTTATACATCACTGCAATTACTACTTTGGGACCTCCAGAGTGAAGCGTTCCCGCTATGTAATCGCTTGTTTCTCTGCTGTCTCCTCTCTCCAGCTCATCAAAATTCCATCGGTTTTTGATCAGCAGTGCCACTCCTCCATCCCCCTCTTCCTCTCTGTCTTTCCTCAGGATCTGGTACCCTGTTGGAAAGATGACATCTGTTATCATACCTGTAAGCTTGGTTTCTGTGAGGGCTATAATGTCTGGTGATGTCTCTTTGACTCTTTTGTGCCACTCCTCCCACTTATTTGTTATTCCATTTGTGTTTGTGTACCATACCTTCAGTTTCCTCTCCAGCACTGTGGGTTGGGGGTCTGTGAGGGTGGGAGACCTGGTAGTGTACTATGGGATTCTATATCTGGGTGTTGGGTGGAGGCCGTGAGTATGGATTGTAGTTTGTGTTGGGATGGTGTGATAGGTTGAGGGGTTCTGAGGATGGTTGTGTGTGTGCTTGCCCTTGCTGCTCTGTCCTGCTTTGATTGACCTCTGCTGGCTCCGTCCTTGTCTCCTTTCCTAGCTCCTTTTGCTTTTTTGTCCTCTCCCTCAGCTGCTGTCATTCTGTTTGTGTTCTGTCTCTGTCTAGGAACACCCTCTTGTACTCTGCCGAGTACTTCAACCATTTTTTCTCTTGGAGGATCCTGTTCTGCACTGTTTCTGCCCTAAGAATTAGCTTGATTGGTCGTTGTCTCCCCTTCAAGTACCCCCTATTCTCTGAAAATGTACAATCTCATCCATGTCTTCTTCACCTATTTTTGTGATGATGTTCTCGGTCTCCTTTGTTTCCACTTGCCATCTTTCAGTGTGTGTCCATTCCTCTCACTCCTGAAGCCCATGGATAAATACTGATTTTGCCATTTCCTCCTCCCATTGCCTCTCCCTCTGTGACTCTGGTTCCTGTCTGCACGTGGTCATTTTCTCCCTTGATTTTTTCCAGTGGCTCTTGGTAGCATGGTTGTGCCTCAGCATTTGACCTATCTCCCTCTCCATCTGCACCCAGCTGTTCTCCTCTTTCACTCCTTGGCCCTTCTTGGCAGGCTGATATGACCTTAGCATAATTCATATCTCCTTCCTTCCTGCTCGGCCTCTCAGCTTCATATGTTGTGTCTTCTTTGGTCAATGCCCCTGTAACTGGCTACTGCAGTTTTGACTTGTGCCTCCCAATTCTTCTTCTCCTTCTCCAACTTCTTTTCTAATTTCACAGGAAGCTCTGTCTCCATTTTTTCAGAAAGCTCTCCTAATTTCTCTCCCACTCTTGTTCTATCCTTTTCCACTGCTCCTCCATCCACTCCTCCCTACCAGAACCATCCTTTTCCACTGCTCTTCCATCCACTCCTCCCTACCAGAACCATCTTTTTCCACTGCTCTCTCCACTGAGAGAGAGAGAGAGATAAGGGAAAGGTAGAAGGAGAGAGAGGGGGAGAGTGAGAAGGGAAAAGAGGGGAGAGAGAGAGAGAGAGAGAGAGAGAGAGAGAGAGAGAGAGAGAGAGAGAGAGAGAGAGAGAGAGAGAGAGAGAGAGAGAGAGAGAAGAAAGGGGAGAGAGAGAGGGGCAAAGAGAGGGAAGAGACATGGGGAGAGACAGGGGAGAAGGGGGAGAGAGGGGGGAGATGGAAGAGAGAGAGGAGAGAGAGAGAAGAGGGGGAGAGAGAGGGGAGATGGAAAGAAAGAGAGAGGGGGAGAGGGGAGGAGGGGAGAGAGAGAGATGGGAAATGGGAGAGGGGAGAGATAATGAGAGGGGGAGAGATGTTAGATGGGGAGAGATGTTAGAGGGGGGAGATGTTAGAGGGGAGAGGTGTGAGAGGGGAGAGAGAGATAGGTAGAGAGAGAGATAGGTAGAGAGAAAGATAGGTAGAGAGACAGATAGGTAGAGAGAGAGATAGGTAGTGGGAGAGATGGGTAAGGAGATAGGTAGAGAGAGAGAGAGAGAGAGAGAGAGAGAGAGAGAGAGAGAGAGAGAGAGAGAGAGAGAGAGAGAGAGGGATAGTGGAATGTTAGAGGAAGGGAGGGTTGTCAGGTCAGTTTACAAGAATGTGTGAAATCCTGTGTATGTATGTGTGTGCGCTTGTGTACTACAGCTTTTACAAGTGCCTGATCACTTGTTCCTGTGCGTGTGTGTGTGTGTGTGTTTATGTAAGAGAGTCCTTATTATCCATGTATGGTACTATATATGTACCGAATCGCTTGGTTCCCACTGTGCACTGTCTTGTGTGCTTAAAATTATGTTCAATTCTGTAACTCTAGGCCTCACCTACTGTGTGTGTATGTATGTGTGTGTGTGCCTGTGTGGGGAGCCGCGTGTCCACACTAGCTACCTCTCATTAACTGCTTTACTCTCCTACACCTCAGTAAATTCTATTAAATGCTAGTAAATGCTGCTTATTCTATTTCTGATAGCTCCAGGAGAGTAACCTCCAATTTCCAGCTAGAGACTGATACTGTTGACCCCATGCAACTCAACTAGGTGAATATTACGTGCAGCTGACAGTGGAGTGGTCACGTTGTCCGTCGTCCAGTACCTGGGTCCCACGTAGTCGAAGATGCTTGATGCTTCTCGGTAAATTTTTTTTACTACCTTCCAGTAGGCACTGTAGTCACAACCTCATCCAACTTTTCCACTGCACTCACTGTATTTATTGACACATCGTATCTCCCTAGTCTTGAGTCGCACTAATTCTTCAAATACTCCACTATGTAATGCGTGGCACCACTATTTAGGCCTGGTACACAACCGATTCCCCTTCCTTGATCAAGGCCGGCACTTAATACTTGGCACTATTATCTATGTTTTTACTTATGTGATCACTTATATTTCATTTTTGCGGGGTTTAAGTGATTATATGCCTTCTTATGCTTGCACATGCCTATATCCCACACTCTATTCCCTATAGTACAGTCAGAAACTACCGCCAATCACGAGTTCAATCGCGAGTGACTGCTCCACTCCACTGTGTGTGTGTGGTGTGTGTGAGGTGGTCCAGGAGCTACAACCACCAGGAGAGTGAGTCCATCACTGTTGTTCTTGTGTTGTGAGGTGGTCCAGGAACTACAACCACCACGAGGGTGAGTGCTTCATTGTTGTTCTTGTGTTGTGAGTGAGGTGGTCCAGGAGCTACAATCACCAGGATGGTGAGTCCATCACTGTTGTTCTTGTATTGTGAGTGAAGTGGTCCAGGAGCTACAACCACCAGGATGGTGAGTCCATCACTGTTGTTCTTGTATTGTGAGTGAAGTGGTCCAGGAGCTACAACCACCAGGAGGGTAACTGAGATGGTCCAGGAGCTACAGCCACCAGAAGGGTGAGTCCATCACTGTTGTTATTGTGTTACTTTCAGTATTGATGGTGAGATTCCTGACTGATTGTTGTGGTAGTGGTTGCAGCAGTGATGGTGGTGGTTGCAGCAGTGATGGTGGTGGTTGCAGCAGTGATGGTAGTGGTTGCAGCAGTGATGGTGGAGGTTCTCTTTGCAACAGTGGTAGTTGTTGTGGTGGTTGCAGTAGTGAAGGTGGTTGTGGTGGTTTCAGCAGTTATGGTGGTGGTTGCAGCAGTGATGGTGGTTGTTTTGGTTGGAACAGTGGTGGTGGTGGCTGCTGCAATGGTGGTGGTTGTGGTGGTTGCAGTAGTGATGGTTGTGGTGGTTGTTGCAGTGATGGTGGTTGTGTCGGTTGCAGCAGTGATGGTGACTGTGGTTGTTGCAGCAGTGATTGTGGTGGTTGCAGCAGTGATGGTGGTGGTTGTAGCAGAGATTGTGGTGGTTGCAGCAGTGATGGTGGTTGTTGTTGCAACAGTGATGGTGGTGGTTGCAGCAGTTATGGTGGCTGTGGTGGTTGCTGCAGTGGTTTTCGTGGTTGCAGCAGTGATAGTGGTTGTGGTGGTTGCAACAGTGGTGGTGGTGGTTGCCGCAGTGATGGTGCTGGTTGCAGCAGTGATGCTGGTTGTGGTGGTTGCAATAGTAGTGGTGGTGGTTGCTACAGTGATGGTGGTGGTTGCAGCAGTGATAGTAGTTGCAGCAATGATGGTGGTGGTTGCAGCATAGATGGCTGTGATTGCAGCATAGATGGTTGTGCTTGCAACAGTTTTGGTGGTAATGTTGTAGATCATCAACAGACAACAACAGTTGTGTCATTATCAACAGGTACCGGGAGATCACGTGTAACAACAGCACAGTAACAGAGGTGGGCATCCAAGACATGATTCATCACCTGCATCACCACAGTGTTAAGATGAAGATTATGTCAGTAGAGACCAGCGTCAGCATCACACAACAACAGTATCACCGACTGGCCACCCTGGCTAAGACAACACTCAACTGTCGCTTATTAATGTAAGTGTCTGTGTTACTTGTGTTACTATCCTCTTAATGGTAGCAGCTGTATTCATGGTAGCTACCATCATCGCATTGTAGCAGCTGTATTCATGGTGGCTACCATTATCGCATGGTAGCAGCTATATTCATGGTAGCTACCATTAATGATATTAATGATAGCTGCCATTATGGTAACTACCCTCATGGTAGCTATTATATTCATAATCTCCCTCATGGGATTTTTCTTGACGCTGATGAGGGGCTCTTGATCCAGGGAATTAGATCTGTGCTCCAGTTCCCTGAATTAAGCCTGAATACCTTCCATCCCCCCCACAGGCGCTGTATGTTCCTACGGGCTTAGCGCTCCCCCATGATTATAATATAATTATATATTCATAACAGCTACCATCATGGTAACGCCTTCATTCATGATATCTATGACCATGGGAATTACCTTTATGATAGCATTCATGATCGCTACCATCATGGTAGCTGTTTTATTTATGATAGCTACAATCATGGTAGCTGCTATATTCAAAATAGCTACCATTATGGTAATTACCTTCGTGGTAGCCGTTATCTTCATGATAAATACCATTATGGTAGCTGTCTTCACGGTATCTGTTATATTGATAATAGCTGCCATTATGGTAACTGCTCTATTCAACATGTCTACCATCACAGTAACTACTGATAGCTAGTATCATCTTACGTAAAATCATGGTAGCTGCTACATTCATGATACCTACCATCATGGTAACAACCTCCATGGTAGCTGCTATGTTCATGATACCTACCATCTTGGTATCCGTTTTCATAGTGGTTTCTATGTTCATGGTAGCTACCATCATGGTAGCTACCTTTATGGTAAATAATACATTCATGATAGCTGCCATCATTGTAGCTTCCATCATGGTAGACGCTATAACAGTTACTTACCATCAGGTTACAAGAGTTGTCTTCCAGCAGTGGAAGTTGAAATGGCAGGTTACAAGTGTTGTTTTCCAGCAGTGGAAGTTGAGATGGCAGGTTACAAGTGTTGTTTTCCAGCAGAGGAAGTTGAGATGGCAGGTTACAAGAGTTGTCTTCCAGCAGTGGAAGTTGAGATGGAAGGTTGCAGTGTTGTCTTCCAGCAGTGTAAGTTGAGATGGCAGGTATTACAACCCAGGAGTCCAAATGGCCTGTTATCCTGGGTGTAAAGAGAGCAAAATAAACACAGCAAACGGTAGCCCGCATCCCCTCACTAAAAAAAAACCCACACCAGGGGATTAAAAAAAAGAGCTTGGAAGGGGTTACCACAAGTAACCTAACACATCCTAACCCTAATATATAATTATAAATAATATTGTTAGACTCTAGATAAAGAGTCTGCCAACATATTTTCATTGCCGGCAATATGTATAATTCTCAGAAAGTAGGGTTGCAGTCTTAGCGCCCATCTCATGAGCCTTGTGTTGTGGTTCTTCATGGTTTGGAGATATACTAGAGGATTGTGGTTACTGTAGACAGTAACCACCTGCGAAGTTTGCCCCACGTATTCATCAAAGTGCTCCAAAGCCAGTACCAGCGCGATGGCTTCTTTTTCAATGGTAGAGTAAGCCCTCTGATGCGGCTGGAACTTGGCAGAGAAGTAGGCTACAGGCTGCAACTCCTCGTCCCCGTTTTGCAATAGTACTGCCGCAACCCCAGACTCACAAGCATCAACCTGTAATGAGAAAGGTTTGGAAAAGTCTGGAGACAAAAGAATGGGTGCAGTACACAATAATCTTTTTGCTTTGTCAAATGCATTCTGAGCAACTGAAGTCCAAATAAAGAGAACTTTGTGACTGGTAAGAGAGGTAAGAGGGGCTACAATATCTGAAAAATTCTTACAGAATCTTCTATAAAATCCTCTCATGCCTAGGAAACGTTGAAGAGATTTCCTATCAAGTGGAACTGGATAATCTTTAATGGCAAGAACTTTAGCAAGTTTAGGAGCAACTTTACCACTACCTACTTCATGGCCTAGAAAAGTAACAGTGGCCTGGCCAAAGGAAGACTTAGATAAATTAACAGTTAAATGGGAATTCTGAAAGGTCTCAAAAAGAGCCTTAAGTCTAAATAGGTGTTGATCCCAAGTATCAGACACCACAACAATATCATCCAGGCACGCTGCCGTGCCTTCAAGTCCTTTAATAGCCTGACGGATAAGTTTCTGAAATGAAGAGGGGAAGTTTTTCATTCCAAAGGAATAACTGTATATTGATAATGACCGCCTGGAATTACGAAGGCAGAGATTTCCTTCGCCTTATCCGTCAAAGTTACCTGATAGTAACCTTTAAGGAGATCTAACTTGGACACAAAAGTAGCCTTACTCACAAAGTCAATTACGTCATCCAGACGAGGAAGAGGGTAAGCATCTGTAATTGTGACCTCGTTCACTTAACGGTAGTCTGTACACATACGAAACCCTCCATCAGCCTTCTTAACAAGGATGCACGGTGAAGCCCATGGACTAGATGACTCCTCCACTAAACCATGCTCTAACACAAATTCTACTTCCTGCTGAAGTACCTTCTGCTTTTCAGGATTAGCTCTGTAGGGGTAAGAGTTTAATAGGGTTAGAGTTTCCCACATCTACATCATGATAACCTAACGTACATTTTTTCGGCACATCCGAAAAAATATTAGGATATGACTGTAGAAAGTCAGTTAAACTTGTTGCTTGCGTTTCAGATAGTCCCTCCATTAAAGGGCTAGGATCCTTGAGGAGGACAGAATTTGAAAGTTTAACATTAATTTCAGAGATAGAATGCAAAGAATCAGAGTCGTCCTCAGAGGTAGAGGACAGAGTCATTACTGGGACTTTATCTGGTGTATGAAAAGATTTTAATTGATTAATGTGGTAAGTTTTAGTTTTTGAGGTCTTATCAATGGGAGCTACCACATAATTTACATCAGATAATCTACTTACAATCTGCATAGGTCCCGTAAATCTAGCTTTCAAGGTGTGGCCAGGTATAGGTTCCTGCACCAACACCTTGTCTCCTGGATGGAAGGAGCGGAATTGTGCACTTCTGTCATACCTCTGTTTCATCTTACTTTGAGCTGTCTTTAGGTTAGCCTTGGCTAACTGACGTGCCACCTGCAACCTTGAAGACGGGGTGTAGAGTGTTGAGCTAACGTTTTCTCCCAACCATCCTTCTTTGAGCACCCGAAGAGGACCTCGTACATTGTGCCCAAAGATCAGCTCAAACGGACTATACCCTGTAGACTCTTGCACCGTCTCTCGTACTGAGAACAGCAACAAAGGTAGTGATTCATCCCAGTCTGTAGGAAAGTGCATGCAAAAAGTTCTCATCATGGTTTTTAATGTCTGATGGAATCTTTCCAAGGCGCCTTGGGACTGAGGATGATAGGCAGTGGATAAGTTGTGGATTATTCCTAGCCTAGTTAATACTTCTCTAAATGCTTTGGCAGTGAAGTTAGTACCTTGATCACTTTGAGCAATTTTAGGAATGCCAAAACAAGAAATAAATCTTGCTAAAGCTTTACCTGGAGTTTACCTGGAGAGAGTTCCGGGGGTCAACGCCCCCGCGGCCCGGTCTGTGACCAGGCCTCCTGGTGGATCAGAGCCTGATCAACCAGGCTGTTGCTGCTGGCTGCACGCATAGACAAGGATGTCAGCCACAGCACCGTGTCTTCCTTTGCAGATGACACCCGAATCTGCATGACAGTGTCTTCCATTGCAGACACTGCATGACAGTGTCTTCCATTGCAGACACTGCAAAGCTCCAGGCGGACATCAACCAAATCTTTCAGTGGGCTGCAGAAAACAATATGAAGTTCAACGATGAGAAATTTCAATTACTCAGATATGGTAAACATGAGGAAATTAAATCTTCATCAAAGTACAAAACAAATTCTGGCCACAAAATAGAGCGAAACACCAACGTCAAAGACCTGGGAGTGATTATGTCGGAGGATCTCACCTTCAAGGACCATAACATTGTATCAATCGCATCTGCTAGAAAAATGACAGGATGGATAATGTCTTTGAGAATAGCTTTAGTATTAATACTGCGCATGGGAATTGCCTCAGGGTATCTAGTTACTCCATCTATAATGGTAAATAAATGCTGATTTCCCGACTTTGACCTAGGTAGTGGACCTACACAATCTATAATTAAATCTGCAAAAGGTTCTCCATCAGCAGGTATAGGTTGGAGAGGTGCAGGTTTAATGGAATATCCAGGTTTCCCTACTTGCTGACATTCTCAGCAACACCTGATATGATTCTTCACATCCTGCTTTAATTTTGGCCAATAAAATTCTTTTGTAATTCTATATAATGTTTTAGTAATTCCTGTCAGACAATTGCCGGCCCTCTATCTCCTTACCAGTCTCAGTACAAATCAAATAGTCGTTTTTGAGTTTATACCTGGCCAGATGATCCAAAGAGGATTTATCCATGGCTGCCTGAAAAGCGAAATTTAAAGAAGGGTCCTTTCGTTGTTCTTCCTGGAAGGACAGTCCCTCGGGCATGGAAACAGAGATATCTGGCAATCCTGCAACCTTTGAATAGGAAGGCTTGATCGGGGTCTGTTCACTTAATCTACGAGGCCCCAGCCGGTTTTCCTCGTAAAACAACGTGGCTATTCAGAGATCGGAGTTGTCCAAGGATAGGTCAACATTCTCGCCAAACAACCCTTGGGATGTTGCCTGAGTTATGGCCAACACCGGAGAAGAGTTAATCATTATGGGTTCAGGACATACACTAGCAGTGGTAATGTTATTACCCAGTAATAACATGGCATCTTTCATGGGGAATCCTTTGGATACACCCACAGTCAAGTACCCAGTGTAATATTTGCACTGTACATAAATTTTATGCAAAGTGACAGAACATTTAGCTCCTCCAAATGCTTCTAACAAGACAGAGGAATTTAAGGAGGTATTTTTTGAAAGGGGTAATATTCCCTCTCTTATAAGTGAGCAATATGCTCCAGTATCTCTAAAGGTTTTGACTTCAGTTGTTTTGGAGTTTTCCTGAAGGGAAATAAGACTCTGACAGTAGTAAGGGGCCATCCCTTTTTCTACTTCTTTCAAGGACATGTTACTAGGGATATTAGAGATTTTCTCAATTGGTTGGGGTTTTTGGGGGCAGTTGGGACGGATGTGACCTACTTGGTTGCACATGTAGCAGATGACAGGCTTGCCCTTTACTCCCTGCTGACGTTGCAACTGGTGTCGCTCTGGCTGGTGTCTCTCTGGATACTGTTGTCGAGTTGCACCATGATGAGGGGTTTGTCTCTCACCAGGTGGACCACAAGTTGAGAAGCGAGGCTCACCAGGTGACTTAATTGGCTGACGTAGACGTTCTCCTTCCGGCTGGCACTTCATCCTCCAAGGTTGACGATCTCTGCTCATGCCAGGCTATTGAAAAGAGGGATGGGACTGCTCGGACAAGGAGCAGTTAGTTTCAAAGGTATCAGCCAACCTGGCTGCCTCCAATGCAGTGGTTAAGTCACAATCCTGCAGAAAGACTCGAACCTCTAGTCCCACAGACTCCAGCAGGTTGTCAACCAGAATAAGCTGCACAAGATCATCGAAGGTAGCAACACCACTTGCTTTATACCAGCTGGTAAAAGCTTTGGTCTGCTGTCACACAAAAATCAACCAGGGATTGACCAAGGTGTCATCTGTCTAGCTTGAAAAGCTTCTGATACTTAGCTGGGATACAAGTATATGCTCCCAACACTGTGGTCTTCACTACTTTATAATCGGAAAAATCAGTGTCATTTAACACTGACATAAATTCCTGTGCCTTACCAAACAATGTTGTGTGAACCAATGATGCCCAATGCTGTTCCAGCCACCTCAAGGCTCGAGCTGGATTTTCGAAGCTTTCGAAAAATTGTTCTGGTTCGGCCTCATTGAAGCAGGGAACAAGCTGTACTGCTTTCTGTAAACTAAAATCATTTACAAGATGCGAAAACTGTCTTCTTTCTTTTTCCCTATCAAATTCTTCTTTTGCAAATGCTCTCTGTTTCCTAGTCTGCTCAAGATTGATTTTTACCAGCTCAAATGCCAATGCTGCTGATTCACCTTGAGACAACCCTGCTGCACTATACTGACGATTTTTCTCCATTGATATATCATTTTCCTCCTGCGAAAACATAGGAGATTTTTCCCTAGCTCCCGTAGAGGGAGGAGTCTGATGTGCCATCTCTTCTTCTCGAAGTTTGTTGGTGATCAGTGAACGCAGTTGTGCAGCTGAGAGACTGCATTCGTAATCAATGCCAATGGAACGAACAATTTGCCAACAATGCTGTAGGGACAATTTAGGTAGGTTAAACAAGGTATATGCCGACACCAGACGTCTGAATCGTCTAGGTGGCATACTCCAAAATATATAAGTTATTTGCTATGCACAGTACAATTGCAGAATACCCCAGTATAACACGTTATTTGCAGAACACGCTTAGCTATTCACAGTACTATTGCAGAATACGCATATAAGGTGGATACACAATAGCAAAGCTGACTGCAAAATCTTCAAACCAAACAAGCTAGTAGCGAGCTGTTAAACAATCACACAATAGCGAGGCTGACCATGATAAAGCAACTGACATGCAAAGTTTGTAAAGCGTTGGCAAAGCTAATGCAATGCCAGACACAAAGCTACACACTGTTCCACAAGATTGGCCATAGCGAAGTGAGCACACTGAACAAGCTAGTAGCGAGCTGTTGAACGATCACACAATAGCAAGGCTGACCATAGCAAAGTAACAGACATGCAAAGTTTGTAAAGCATTGGCAAAGCTAATGCAATACCTGACAGCAAGCTACACAATGTTCCTGCTACCAACTTCACCCTAGGCTCAACCCTTTCTCTAAGTCCAGATCCAGCTCCCGGACAGGCCCCCATATTACAACCCAGGAGTCCAAATGGCCTGTTATCCTGGGTGTAAAGGGAGCAAAATGAACACAGCAGAAAAGTTTTGACTTATATTATCCTTCACCAATTTAGAACAGAAGTATGTACACTATATACACTATGTACAGCGATAGGTATTAGTGCACTCCACGGTAAGCAAGGCAGAATAGAAGCCACTAGAGAGCAGACCGTGCTTCAACCAGCTCTAGAATGGGAATGACAAGGGCAGACAGGAGAGTGGTACCCACATAACCTCTGCAATTGCCAAAACCATCTTCTTATTGGCTGGAACCTGGGTACCGGTTGAACGACGGGGCCCCATCGTCAACCCTCAGTTCCCTGGTTTGCTGGTTGGGGGAGATAGCCTGTAAATGAGGGCGTGTACATGAGCCGAATAAAGGTTATGTACTCTTTGCATGCCACAGCAAGTTACAGATGTCTTTCAGCAGTGGAAGGTGAGATGGCAGGTTACAAGAGTTGTCTTCCAGCATTGAAAGTTAAGATGGCAGGTTACAAGAGTTGTCTTCCAGCAGTCGAAGTTGAGATGGCAGGTTACAGTGTTGTATTCCAGCAGTTGAAGTTGAGATGGCAGGTTACAAGTGTTATCTTCCAGCAGTGGAAGTTGAGATGGCAGGTTACAAGAGTTGTCTTCCAGCAGTGGAAGTTGAGATAGCAGGTTACAGTGTTGCCTTCCAGCAGTGGAAGTTGAGATGGCAGATTACAAGTGTTGTCTTCCAGCAGTGGAAGTTGAAATGGCAAGTTACAAGTGTGGTCTTCCAGCAGTGGAAGTTGAGATGGCAGGTTACAAAAGTTGTTTTCCAGCAGTGGAAGTTCAGATGGTAGGTTACAGTGTTGTCTTCCAGCAGTGGAAGCTGAGATGGCAGGTTACAGGAGTTGTCTTCCAGCAGTGGAAGTTGAGATGGCCGGTTAAAGCATTGTTTTCCAGCAGTGGAAGTTGAGTTGGTAAGTTACAAGAGTTGTCTTCCAGCAGTGCAAGTTGAGATGGCAGGTTACAAGTGTTGTCTCTCAGCAGTGGAAGCTGAGATGGCAGGTTATAGGAGTTATCTTCCAACAGTGTAAGTTGAGATGGCAGATTACACGTGTTGTCTTCCAGCAGTGGAAGTTGAGATGGCATGTTACAGGAGTTGTCTTCCAGCAGTGGAAGTTGAGATGGCAGGTTACAAGAGTTGTCTTCCGGCAGTGGAAGTCGAGATGGCGGGTTGCAAGAGTTGTCTTTCAGCAGTGGAAATTGAGATGGCATGTTACAGGAGTTGTCTTCCAGCAGTGAAGTTAAGGTGGCATGTTACAAGTGTTGTCTTCCAACAGTGGAAGTTGAAATGGCAGATTACAAGTGTTGTCTTCCAGCAGTGGAAGTTGAGATGGCATGTTACAGGAGTTGTCTTCCAGCAGTGGAAGTTGAGATGGCAGGTTACAAGAGTTGTCTTCCGGCAGTGGAAGTCGAGATGGCGGGTTGCAAGAGTTGTCTTTCAGCAGTGGAAATTGAGATGGCAGGTTACAGGAGTTGTCTTCCAGCAGTGGAAGTTGAGATGGCAGGTTACAAGTATTGTATTCCAGCAATGGAAGTTGAGATGGCAGATTACAAGTGTTGTCTTCCTGCAGTGAAGTTAAGATGGCAGGTTACAAGTGTTGTCTTCCAGCAGTGGAAGCCGAGATGGCAGGTTACAGGAGTTGTCTTCCAGCAGTGGAAGTTGAGATGGCAAGTTACAAGTATTGTCTTCCAGCAGTGGAAGTTGAGATGGCGGGTTTCAAGAGATGTCTTCCAGCAGAGGAAGTCGAGATGACAGGTTATAAGTGTTGTCTTCCAGCAGTGAAGTTAAGATGGCAGGTTACAAGTGTTGTCTTCCAGTAGTGGAAGTTAAGATGGCAGGTTACAAGAGTTGTCTTCCAGCAGTGGAAGTTGAGATGGCAGGTTACAAGAGTTATCTTCCAGTATTGGAAGTTGAGAGGGCAGGTTACAAGACTTGTTTACCAGCAGTGGAAGTCAGACCCTGAATACAGGGTGATCTTTACCAGGGTTGGAAGCGCACTCAGCTAGCATTATGAGGTCCACGGTTCAGACCCCGGTGCTGCTGAGAACATTACGACGTGTTTCCTTAAGACACCTGCTGTCCATGTTTACCTAGCAGTATACTTACTACTGGGTGTTAATGGACTGGTGTGTGTCACATCCTAGGTGTTAACGAACTAGTGTTGGTCACATGCTGAGTATTAGTGGTCTGTGTGGGTCACTTGCAGGGTGCAAATGGATTGGTGTGGGTCACATCCCTGGTGTTAGGTGACTGGAGTAGGTCATATCCTGGGTGTTAGTAGACTAGTGAGAGTGGCATCCAGGGAGTTAGTGGATTGGTGTGGGTCACATACTGGGTGTTATTGGACTAGTGAGTGTGCCATCATGGGTGTTAATTGAATGGTGTGGGTCACATACTGGGTGTTAGTGGAGTAGTCTGGGGTCACATAATGTGTTAGAGAACTAGAGTGGGTCACATCCTGGGTGTTAGTGGACTGGTGTGAGTCACATTATCTGAGTTAGTGGACTGGTGTCAGTCACATCCTCTGAGTTAGTGGACTAGTGTGAGTCACATCCTCTGAGTTAGTGGACTGGTGTGAGTCACATCCTCTGAGTTAGTGGACTGGTGTGAGTCACATCCTCTGAGATAGTGGACTGGTGTAGGGTACATCCTGGGTGTTAGTGGACTGGTGTGGGTGGCATCCTGGGTGCTATTGGACTGGTGTGGGTGACATCCTTTCTGTTAGTGATTTGTGTGGGAGGCATACTGGGTGTTAGTGGACTGGTGTGGGTCACATCCTGGGTTTACGTGGACTGGTGTGGATCTCATAGTGGGTGTTAGTGGACGGGTGTGGCTCACATCCTAGGTGTTAGTGGACTGGTGTGGGGTACATCCTGGGTGTTAGTGGACTGGATTGGGTGGCATCCTGGCCGTTAGTGGACTGGTGTGGGTGACATCCTGGTTGTTAGTGGACTGGAGCGGGTGGCATCCTGGGTGTTAGTGGACTGGTGTGGGTCACATCCTGGGTTTATGTGGACTGGTGTGGGTCTCATAGTGGGTGTTAGTGGACGGGTGTGGGTCAAGTCTGTGCTAGTGGACCGGTGTGGGTTACATCGTGGGTGTTAGTGGACTGGTGGGGCTCACATCCTGGATGTTAGTGGACTGGTGTGTGGTACATCCTGGGTGTTAGTGGACTGGTGTGAGTTGCATCCTGGGTGTTAGTAGACTGGTATGGGTGAAATCCTGGATGTCAGTAGACAGGTGTGGGGTACATCACAACATAATCGAGGTTCAGACATATATGCGCGGAGCCACGGACCGACAAAATGGGATCAGTCACGAGGGAGCCTTCACCAAATTCTACTTCAATAACAAGATCATAAAGAGGGACCAAGTAAACCAAGTCCTAAATGATATAAGCTGGGAAGATATACTAAGCAACATAGACCCCAACTTATGCCTGGAACAGATTAACTCGGTGGCACTCGATGTATGCACAAGGCTTATTCCTCTAAGAAAAAGAAGGAGTAGATGTAAAGTAGAAAGAGACAGGCGCTCCCTTTACAGGCGACGGAAAAGAATAACAGAGCGGCTAAAAGAGGTCAATATATCTACAATGCGTAGGGAAACACTGGTCAGAGAATTAGCAAACATCGAACTTAAGCTAAAGGAATCTTATAGGAGTCAGGAATCTTGGGAACAACTAAAAGCCATAAATGAAATCGAAAGAAACCCAAAGTATTTCTTTTCTTATGCCAAATCAAAGTCGAGAATAACATCCAGTATTGGGCCCCTACTTAAACAAGATGGGTCCTACACAGATGACAGCAAAGAAATGAGTTAGCTACTCAAGTCCCAGTATGACTCAGTTTTTAGCAAGCCGCTAACCAGATTGAAAGTCGAAGATCTAAATGAATTTCTTATGAGAGAGCCACAGAATTTGGTTAACACAAGCCTATCTGATGTTATCCTGACGCCAAATGTGCTCTGCCCCAGGGCCAGACTCATGGAACTCTGTGTTCATCAAGAACTGCAAGCCTTTTCCATCCTATGGAGAGGGAGCATGAACACGGGGGTCGTCCCACAGTTACTAAAAACAACAGACACAGCCCCACTCCACAAAGGGTGCAGTAAAGCAATACCAAAGAACTACAAACCGATAGCGTTAACATCACATATCTTAAAAATCTTTGAAAGGGTCCTAAGAAGCAAGATCGCCACCCATCTAGATACCCATCAATTACACAACCCAGGGCAACATGGGTTTAGAACAGGTCGCTGCTGTCTGTCCCAACTATTGGACCACTACGACAAGGTCCTAGATGGACTAGAAGACGAAAAGAATGCAGATGTAATATACACAGACTTTGCAAAAGCCTTCGACAAGTGTGACCATGGCGTAATAGCGCACAAAATGCGTGCTAAAGGAATAACAGGAAAAGTCGGTCGATGGATCTATAATTTCTTCACTAACAGAACACAGAGAGTAGTAGTCAACAGAGTAAAGTCCGAGGCAGCTACGGTGAAAAGCTCTGTTCCACAAGGTACAGTACTCGCTCCCATCTTGATCCTCACCCTCATATCTGACATAGACAAGGATGTCAGCCACAGCACCGTGTCTTCCTTTGCAGATGACACCCGAATCTGCATGACAGTGTCTTCCATTGCAGACACTGCAAGGCTCCAGGCAGATATCAATCAATGGGCTGCAGAAAACAATATGAAGTTCAACGATGATAAATTTCAATTACTCCGATATGGTAAACAAAAGTAAATTAAAACTTTATCAAATTGTAAAACAAATTCCAGCCACACAATAGAGCGAAAAACTAACGTCAAAGACCTGGGAGTGATCATGTCGGAGGATCTCACCTTCAAGGACCATAACATTGTATCAATCGCATCTGCTAGAAAAATGACAGGATGGATAATGAGAACCTTCAAACCTAAGGATGCCAAGCCCATGATGACACTCTTCAGGTCGCTTGTTCTATCTAGGCTGGAATATTGCTGCACACTAACAGCACCCTTCAAGGCAGGTGAAATTGCTGACCTAGAAAATGTACAGAGAAGCTTCACGGCAAGCATAACGGAAATAAAACACCTCAATTACCGGGAGCGTTTTAAGTTCCTGAACCTGTATTACCTGGAATGCAGCCGGGAGAGATACATGATTATATATATCTGGAAAATCCTAGAGGGACTAGTACCAAACTTGCACACGAAAATCACTCACAGCGAAAGCAAAAGACTTGGCAGACGATGCAACATCCCCCAGTGAAAAGCAGGGGTGTCACTAGCACGTTAAGAGGCAATACAATAAGTGTCAGGGGCACGAGACTGTTCAACTGCCTCCCAGCATACATAAGGGGGATTACCAATAGACCCCTGGCTGTCTTCAAGCAGGCACTGGACGAGCACCTGAAGTCGGTACCTGATCAGCCGGGCTGTGGCTCGTACATTGGATTGCGTGCAGCCAGCAGTAACAGCCTGCTTGATCAGGCCCTGTTCCACCATGAGGCCTGGTCACAGACCGGGCCGTTGACCCCCGGAAGTCTCTCCAGGTAAACTCCAGGTAAACTGTTGTGGGTGGCATCCTGGGTGTTAGTGGACTTGTGTGCGTGGCATCCTGGGTGTTAGTGGACTGGTGTGGGTGGCATCCTGGGTGTTAGTGGACTTGTGTGCGTGGCATCCTGGGTGTTAGTGGACTGGTGTGGGTGGCATCCTGGGTGTTAGTGGACTGGTGTGCGTGGCATCCTGGGTGTTAGTGGACTGGTGTGGATGGCATCCTGGGTGTTAATGGACTGGTGTGGGTGGCATCCTGGGTGTTAGTGGACTGGTGTGGATGGCATCCTGGGTGTTAATGGACTGGTGTGGGTGGCATCCTGGGTGTTAATGGACAGGTGTGGGTGGCATTCTGGTTGTTAATGGACTGGTGTGGGTGGCATCCTGGGTGTTAATGGACTGGTGTGGGTGGCATCCTGGGTGTTAATGGACTGGTGTGGGTGGCATCCTGGGTGTTAATGGACTGGTGTGGGTGGCATCCTGGGTGTTAATGGACTGGTGTGGGTGGCATCCTGGGTGTTAATGGACTGGTGTGCGTGGCATCCTGGGTGTTAATGGACTGGTGTGGGTGGCATCCTGGGTGTTAATGGACTGGTGTGGGTGGCATCCTGGATGTTAATGGACTGGTGTGGGTGGCATCCTGGGTGTTAATGGACTGGTGTGGGTGGCATCCTGGGTGTTAATGGACTGGTGTGGGTGGCATCCTTGGTGTTAATGGACTGGTGTGGGTGGCATCCTGGGTGTTAATGGTCTGGTGTGGGTGGCATCCTGGGTGTTAATGGACTGGAGTGGGTGGCATCCTGGGTGTTAATGGACTGGTGTGGGTGGCATCCTGGATGTTAATGGACTGGTGTGGGTGGCATCCTGGGTGTTAATGGACTGGTGTGGGTGGCATCCTGGGTGTTAATGGACTGGTGTGGGTGGCATCCTGGGTGTTAATGGACTGGTGTGGGTGGCATCCTGGGTGTTAATGGTCTGGTGTGGGTGGCATCCTGGGTGTTAATGGACTGGTGTGGGTGGCATACTGGGTGTTAATGGACTGGTGTGGGTGGCATCCTGGGTGTTAGTTGACTGGTGTGTGTGGCATCCTGGGTGTGAGTCGACTGGTGTGGGTGGCATCCTGGGTGTTAATGGACTGGTGTGGGTGGCATCCTGGGTGTTAATGGACTGGTGTGGGTGGCATCCTGGGTGTTAATGGACTGGTGTGGGAGGCATTCTGGGTGTTAATGGACTGGTGTGCGTGGCATTCTGGGTGTTAATGGACTGGTGTGGGTGGCATCCTAGGGGTTAATGGACTGGTGTGGGTGGCATCCTAGGTGTTAATGGACTGGTGTGCGTGGCATCCTGGGTGTTAATGGACTGGTGTGGGTGGCATCCTGGGTGTTAATGGACTGGTGTGGGAGGCATCCTGGGTGTTAATGGACTGGTGTGGTTGGCATCCTGGGTGTTAATGGATTGGTGTGCGTGGCATCCTGGGTGTTAATGAACTGGTGTGGGTGGCATCCTGGGTGTTAATGGACTGGTGTGGGTGGCATCCTGGGTGATAATGGACTGGTGTGCGTGGCATCCTGGGTGTTAATGGACTGGTGTGGGTGGCATCCTGGGTGTAAATGGACTGGTGTGCGTGGCATCCTGGGTGATAGTGGACTGGTGTGGGTGGCATCCTGGGTGTTAGTGGACTGGTGTGCATGGCATCCTGGGTGTTAGTGGACTGGTGTGGGAGGCATCCTGGGTGTTAATGGACTGGTGTGGGTGGCATCCTGGGTGTTAATCGACTGGTGTGCGTGGCATCCTGGGTGTTAGTGGACTGGTGTGGGTGGCATCCTGGGTGTTAGTGGACTGGTGTGGGTGGCATCCTGGGTGTTATTGGACTGGTGTGGGTGGCATCCTGGGTGTTAATGGACTGGTGTGGGTGGCATCCTGGGTGTTAATGGACTGTTGTGTGTGGCATCATGGGTGTTAGTGGACTAGTGTGGGTGGCATCCTGGGTGTTAATGGACTGGTGTGGGTGGCATCCTGGGTGTTAATGGACTGGTGTGGGTGGCATCCTGGGTGTTAATGGACTGGTGTGCGTGGCATACTGGGTGTAAATGGACTGGTGTGCGTGGCATCCTGGGTGTAAATGGACTGGTGTGGGTGGCATCCTGGGTGTTAATGGACTGGTGTGTGTGGCATCCTAAGTGTTAATGGACTGGTGTGGGTGGCATCCTGGGTGTTAATGGACTGGTGTGGGTGGCATCCTGGGTGTTAGTGGACTGGCGTGGGTGGCATCCTGGGTGTTAGTGGACTGGTGTGGGTGGCATCCTGGGTGTTAATGGACTGGTGTGGGTGGCATCCTGGGTGTTAATGGACTGGTGTGTGTGGCATCATGGGTGTTAGTGGACTAGTGTGGGTGGCATCCTGGGTGTTAATGGACTGGTGTGGGTGGCATCCTGGGTGTTAATGGACTGGTGTGGGTGGCATCCTGGGTGTTAATGGACTGGTGTGCGTGGCATACTGGGTGTAAATGGACTGGTGTGCGTGGCATCCTGGGTGTAAATGGACTGGTGTGGATGCCACCTGGGTGTTAATGGACAGGTGTGTGTGGCATCCTAAGTGTTAATGGACTGGTGTGGGTGGCATCCTGGGTGTTAATGGACTGGTGTGGGTGGCATCCTGGGTGTTAGTGGACTGGCGTGGGTGGCATCCTGGGTGTTAGTGGACTGGTGAGGGTGGCATCCTGGGTGTTAGTGGACTGGTGTGGGTGGCATCCTGGGAGTTAATGGACTGGTGTGGATGGCATCCTGGGTGTTAATGGACTGGTGTGGATGGCATCCTGGGTGTTAGTGGACTGGTGTGGGTGGCATCCTGGGTGTTAGTGGACTGGTTTGGGTGGCATCCTGGGTGTTAATGGACTGGTGTGGGTGGCATCCTGGGTGTTAGTGGACTGGTGTGGGTGGCATCCTGGGTGTTAATGGACTGGTGTGGGTTGCATCCTGGGTGTTAACGGACTGGTGTGGGTGGCATCCTGGGTGTTAATGGACTGGTGTGGGTGGCATCCTGTGTGTTAATGGACTAGTTTGGGTGGCATCCTGGTTGTTAATGGACTGGTGTGTGTGGCATCCTGGGTGTTAATGGACTGGTTTGGGTGGCATCCTGGGTGTTAATGGACTGGTGAGCGTGGCATCCTGGGTGTTAGTGGACTGGTGTGGGTGGCATCCTGGGTGTTAGTGGACTGGTGTGCGTGGCATCCTGGGTGTTAGTGGACTGGTGTGGGTGGCATCCTGGGTGTTAATGGACTGGTGTGGGTGGCATCCTGTGTGTTAATGGACTAGTTTGGGTGGCATCCTGGTTGTTAATGGACTGGTGTGCGTGGCATCCTGGGTGTTAATGGACTGGTTTGGGTGGCATCCTGGGTGTTAATGGACTGGTGAGCGTGGCATCCTGGGTGTTAGTGGACTGGTGTGGGTGGCATCCTGGGTGTTAGTGGACTGGTGTGCGTGGCATCCTGGGTGTTAGTGGACTGGTGTGGGTGGCATCCTGGGTGCTAATGGACTGGTGTGGGTGGCATCCTGGGTGTTAGTGGACTGGTGTGCGTGGCATGCTGGGTGTTAGTTGACTGGTGTGCGTGGCATCCTGGGCATTAATATACTGGTGTGCGTGGCATCCTGGGTGTTAGTGGACTGGTGTGCGTGGCATCCTGGGTGTTAATATACTGGTGTGCATGGCATCCTGGGTGTTAGTGTCTCAGTAGTAGTAACTGGTTACTACTGAGAATGGTAACTGGTTACTACTCAGTAGTAGTAACCAGTTACAATCTCTTGACCAATTATGTGAGCCAAAACAGTACTAGGACCCGGTACAAGGGTGCAAACAACCACAGGTAGATGAGGTGTCTAGTGGTGGGAGAGAGTGGTGGTGGTGGTGGTGTGAATAGAGGGGGGGTGGTGGGTGTGACTCTGCTGGCGCTCACTGGCGCGGACTCCACTCCCTACCCACGAAGGTGGCTTAACCCACTCTATGCCACAGGAATGGTGAAAACCACTCTTAGCATCCAACAGGGAGCACAAAGCGATATAAACAATACCTCAGAGGAACTTAGCTTACTTCTTACTGCGTGGCTTACTTCTCTCTCTCAGCTGGGTTAGAAGCTGGGTTGGCTGACTGTCTTACCCCACGAGAATGGATGACTGGAAGACGTGTAACGATGCACAAAGCACGGAGGAGCAGTTGGATGACAGGAGACAGGCTGGATGATAGGCTGACTGGCGTTCACTTCCACAGTCTGGCTTACTGACTGGCTTAATTGCAAAATCCGGGTCAACCCCTCGGAGATTGAAGCAATTAGCACACAAACTAAGCCAGGAAGCTTGAAACGGCTGCAA
>NW_027195082.1:122500-185000 GCF_038502225.1 Cherax quadricarinatus
CACTTAATATTGTACACTTGTTGTCTCTGGTACACTTGTCTATACATTGTACTACTGTACACTTAATATTGTACACTTGCTGCCTCTGGTACGCTTGTCTATACATTGTACTACTGTACACTTAATATTGTACACTTGCTGTCTCTGGTACACTTGTCTATACATTGTACTACTGTACACTTAATATTGTACACTTGCTGTCTCTGGTACACTTGTCTATACATTGTACTACTGTACACTTAATATTGTACACTTGTTGTCTCTGGTACACTTGTCTATATATTGTACTACTGTACACTTAATTTTGTACACTTGCTGCCTCTGGTACAATTCAGGTTCCAATAAATGTTAATATTTCTTAACAATAACAATGGTATTATTTATATTTACTCTTATTTGTAAATGTTTATTACATATCTAGTAAGACAATATCTTTTTTTCTGTTATTTAACATATTAACAATGTTTAACTTATTTTATTGTTAATTTACAGATAGACTGACAGTCACTTAAATGATATTAGTCTTTTAGAAGACCGTCACCTTCTATATTAACATTACAGTGTACAGTCACCTTCTATATTAACATTACAGTGTACAGTCACCTTCTATAATAACATTACAGTGTACAGTCTCCTTCTATATTAACATTACAGTGTACAGTCTCCTTCTATATTAACATTACAGTGTACAGTCACCTTCTATATTAACATTACAGTGTACAGTCACCTTCTATAATAACATTACAGTGTACAGTCTCCTTCTATATTAACATTACAGTGTACAGTCACCTTCTATAATAACATTACAGTGTACAGTCTCCTTCTATATTAACATTACAGTGTACAGTCACCTTCTATATTAACATTACAGTGTACAGTCACCTTCTATATTAACATTACAGTGTACAGTCACCTTCTATATTAACATTACAGTGTACAGTCACCTTCTATATTAACATTACAGTGTACAGTCTCCTTCTATATTAACATTACAGTGTACAGTCACCTTCTATATTAACATTACAGTGTACAGTCTCCTTCTATATTAACATTACAGTGTACAGTCACCTTCTATATTAACATTACAGTGTACAGTCACCTTCTATATTAACATTACAGTGTACAGTCACCTTCTATATTAACATTACAGTGTACAGTCACCTTCTATATTAACATTACAGTGTACAGTCACCTTCTATATTAACATTACAGTGTACAGTCTCCTTCTATATTAACATTACAGTGTACAGTCTCTATCCATATTAACATTACAGTGTGCACCCCCCTTCTATATTAACATTACAGTGTACAGTCTCCTTCTATATTAACATTACAGTGTACAGTCTCCTTCTATATTAACATTACAGTGTACAGTCACCTTCTATATTAACATTACAGTGTACAGTCTCCTTCTATATTAACATTACAGTGTACAGTCTCCTTCTATATTAACATTACAGTGTACAGTCACCTTCTTTATTAACATTATACTGTACACTCACCTTATATATTAACATTACAGTGTACAGTCTCCTTCTATATTAACATTACAGTGAACAGTCTCCTTCCATATTAACATTACAGTGTACAGTCACCTTCTATATTAACATTACAGTGTACAGTCACCTTCTATATTAACATTACAGTGTACAGTCACCTTCTATATTAACATTACAGTGTAGTGTCTCCTTTATTAACATTACAGTGTACAGTCTCTATCCATATTAACATTACAGTGTGCACCCCCCTTCTATATTAACATTTCAGTGTACAGTCTCCTTCTGTATTAACATTCCAGTGTACAGTATCCTTCTGTATTTATATTACAGTGTACAGTCACCCTCTAAATTAACATTACAGTGTACAGTCACCTTCTAAATTAACATTACTGTGTACAGTCACCTTCTAAATTAACATTACTGTGTACAGTATCCCTCTATATTAACATTACAGAGTGCAGTTTTCTTCGATATTATCATTTTAGTGTTCAGTATCTTTCTATATTAACATTACAGTGTACAGTCACCTTCTAAATTAATTAACATTGCAGTGTACAGTCACCGTCTGTATTAAAATTACAGTATACAGTTTCCTTCTACATTAATACTGTAGCTACCTGTATACTGTAATGTTAATAGTGTAGCTGCCAGTATACTGTAAAGTGAATGCTGTAGCTACCTGTATACTGTTATGTTAATAGTGTAGCTGCCAGTATACTGTAAAATGAATGCTGTAGCTACCTGTATACTGTTATGTTAATAGTGTAGCTGCCAGTATACTGTAAAGTGAATGCTGTAGCTACCTGTATACTGTTATGTTAATAGTGTAGCTGCCAGTATACTGTAAAGTGAATGCTGTAGCTACCTGTATACTGTTATGTTAATAGTGTAGCTGAGAGTATACTGTAAAGTGAATGCTGTAGCTACCTGTATACTGTTATGTTAATAGTGTAGCTGCCAGTATACTGTAAAGTGAATGCTGTAGCTACCTGTATACTGTTATGTTAATAGTGTAGCTGCCAGTATACTGTAAAGTGAATGCTGTAGCTACCTGCATACTGTTATGTTAATAGTGTAGCTGCCAGTATACTGTAAAGTGAATGCTGTAGCTACCTGTATGCAGTAATGTTAATGCTGTAGCTACCTGTATGCAGTAATGTGAATGCTGTAGCTACCTGTATGCAGTAATGTTAATGCTGTAGCTACCTGTATGCAGTAATGTTAATACTGTAGCTACCTGTATGCAGTAATGTTAATGCTGTAGCTACCTGTATGCAGTAATGTTAATACTGTAGCTACCTGTATGCAGTAATGTTAATGCTGTAGCTACCTGCATGCAGTAATGTTAATGCTGTAGCTACCTGTATGCAGTAATGTTAATGCTGTAGCTACCTGTATGCAGTAATGTTAATACTGTAGCTACCTGTATGCAGCAATGTTAATGCTGTAGCTACCTGTATGCAGTAATGTTAATGCTGTAGCTACCTGTATGCAGTAATATTAATACTGTAGCTACCTGTATGCAGTAAAGTTAATGCTGTAGCTACCTGTATGCAGTAATGTGAATGCTGTAGCTACCTGTATGCAGTAATGTTAATACTGTAGCTACCTGTATGCAGTAATGTTATTGCTGTAGCTACCTGTATGCAGTAATGTTAATGCTGTAGCTACCTGTATGCAGTAATGTTAATGCTGTAGCTACCTGTATGCAGTAATGTTAATGCTGTAGCTACCTGTATGCAGTAATGTTAATGCTGTAGCTACCTGTATGCAGTAATGTTAATGCTGTAGCTACCTGTATGCAGTAATGTTAATGCTGTAGCTACCTGTATGCAGTAATGTTAATGCTGTAGCTACCTGTATGCAGTAATGTGAATGCTGTAGCTACCTGTATGCAGTAATGTGAATGCTGAAGCTACCTGTATGCAGTCATGTGAATGCTGTAGCTACCTGTATGCAGTAATGTGAATGCTGTAGCTACCTGTATGCAGTCATGTGAATGCTGTAGCTACCTGTATGCAGTAATGTGAATCCTGTAGCTACCTGTATGCAGTTATGTGAATGCTGTAGCTACCTGTATGCAGTAATGTGAATGCTGTAGCTACCTGTATGCAGTAATGTTAATGCTGTAGCTACCTGTATGCAGTAATGTGAATGCTGTAGCTACCTGTATGCAGTAATGTTAATGCTGTAGCTACCTGTATGCAGTAATGTTAATGCTGTAGCTACCTGTATGCAGTAATGTTAATGCTGTAGCTACCTGTATGCAGTAATGTGAATGCTGTAGCTACCTGTATGCAGTCATGTGAATGCTGTAGCTTCCTGTATGCAGTAATGTGAATGCTGTAGCTACCTGTATGCAGTCATGTGAATGCTGTAGCTACCTGTATGCAGTAATGTGAATGCTGTAGCTACCTGTATGCAGTAATGTGAATGCTGTAGCTACCTGTATGCAGTAATATGAATGCTGTAGCTACCTGTATGCAGTAAAGTTAATGCTGTAGCTACCTGTATGCAGTAATGTTAATGCTGTAGCTAGCTGTATGCAGTAATGTGAATGCTGTAGCTACCTGTATGCAGTAATGTGAATGCTGTAGCTACCTGTATGCAGTAATGTTAATACTGTAGCTACCTGTATGCAGTAATGTTAATGCTGTAGCTACCTGTATGCAGTAATGTGAATGCTGTAGCTACCTGTATGCAGTAATGTTAATACTGTAGCTACCTGTATGCAGTAATGTGAATGCTGTAGCTACCTGTATGCAGTAATGTGAATGCTGTAGCTACCTGTATGCAGTAATGTGAATGCTGTAGCTACCTGTATGCAGAAATGTGAATGCTGTAGCTACCTGTATGCAGTAATGTTAATACTGTAGCTACCTGTATGCAGTAATGTTAATGCTGTAGCTACCTGTATGCAGTAATGTTAATGCTGTAGCTACCTGTATGCAGTAATGTGAATGCTGTAGCTACCTGTATGCAGTAATGTTAATGCTGTAGCTACCTGTATGCAGTAATGTGAATGCTGTAGCTACCTGTATGCAGTAATGTGAATGCTGTAGCTACCTGTATGCAGTAATGTTAATACTGTAGCTACCTGTATGCAGTAATGTTAATGCTGTAGCTACCTGTATGCAGTAATGTGAATGCTGTAGCTACCTGTATGCAGTAATGTGAATGCTGTAGCTACCTGTATGCAGTAATGTTAATGCTGTAGCTACCTGTATGCAGTAATGTTAATGCTGTAGCTACCTGTATGCAGTAATGTGAATGCTGTAGCTACCTGTATGCAGTAATGTGAATGCTGTAGCTACCTGTATGCAGTAATGTTAATACTGTAGCTACCTGTATGCAGTAATGTTAATGCTGTAGCTACCTGTATGCAGTAATGTGAATGCTGTAGCTACCTGTATGCAGTAATGTTAATACTGTAGCTACCTGTATGCAGTAATGTTAATGCTGTAGCTACCTGTATGCAGTAATGTTAATGCTGTAGCTACCTGTATGCACTAATGTTAATGCTGTAGCTACCTGTATGCAGTAATGTTAATGCTGTAGCTACCTGTATGCAGTAATGTTAATGCTGTAGCTACCTGTATGCAGTAATGTTAATACTGTAGCTACCTGTATGCAGTAATGTGAATGCTGTAGCTACCTGTATGCAGTAATGTTAATGCTGTAGCTACCTGTATGCAGTAATGTTAATACTGTAGCTAACTGTATGCAGTAATGTTAATACTGTAGCTACCTGTATGCAGTAATGTTAATACTGTAGCTACCTGTATGCAGTAATGTGAATGATGTAGCTACCTGTATGCAGTAATGTGAATGCTGTAGCTACCTGTATGCAGTAATGTGAATGCTGCAGCTACCTGTATGCAGTAATGTTAATGCTGTAGCTACCTGTATGCAGTAATGTGAATGCGGTAGCTACCTGTATGCAGTAATGTGAATGCTGTAGCTACCTGTATGCAGTAATGTGAATGCTGTAGCTACCTGTATGCAGTAATGTTAATACTGTAGCTACCTGTATGCAGTAATGTGAATGCTGTAGCTACCTGTATGCAGTAATGTTAATGCTGTAGCTACCTGTATGCAGTAATGTTAATGCTGTAGCTACCTGTATGCAGTAATGTTAATGCTGTAGCTACCTGTATGCAGTAATGTTAATGCTGTAGCTACCTGTATGCAGTAATGTTAATGCTGTAGCTACCTGTATGCAGTAATGTTAATGCTGTAGCTACCTGTATGCAGTAATGTTAATGCTGTAGCTACCTGTATGCAGTAATGTGAAAGCTGTAGCTACCTGTATGCAGTAATGTTAATGCTGTAGCTACCTGTATGCAGTAATGTTAATGCTGTAGCTACCTGTATGCAGTAATGTTAATGCTGTAGCTACCTGTATGCAGTAATGTGAATGCTGTAGCTACCTGTATGCAGTAATGTTAATGCTGTAGCTACCTGTATGCAGTAATGTGAATGCTGTAGCTACCTGTATGCAGTAATGTTAATGCTGTAGCTACCTGTATGCAGTAATGTTAATGCTGTAGCTACCTGTATGCAGTAATGTTAATGCTGTAGCTACCTGTATGCAGTAATGTTAATGCTGTAGCTACCTGTATGCAGTAATGTGAATGCTGTAGCTACCTGTATGCAGTAATGTGAATGCTGTAGCTACCTGTATGCAGTAATGTTAATGCTGTAGCTACCTGTATGCAGTAATGTTAATGCTGTAGCTACCTGTATGCAGTAATGTGAATGCTGTAGCTACCTGTATGCAGTAATGTGAATGCTGTAGCTACCTGTATGCAGTAATGTGAATGCTGTAGCTACCTGTATGCAGTAATGTTAATGCTGTAGCTACCTGTATGAAGTAATGTGAATGCTGTAGCTACCTGTATGCAGTAATGTTAATGCTGTAGCTACCAGTATGCAGTAATGTGAATGCTGTAGCTACCTGTATGCAGTATTGTGAAAGCTGTAGCTACCTGTATGCAGTAATGTGAATGCTGTAGCTACCTGTATGCAGTAATGTTAATGCTGTAGCTACCTGTATGCAGTAATGTGAATGCTGTAGCTACCTGTATGCAGTAATGTGAATGCTGTAGCTACCTGTATGCAGTAATGTTAATACTGTAGCTACCTGTATGCAGTAATGTTAATGATGTAGCTACCTGTATGCAGTAATGTGAATGCTGTAGCTTCCTGTATGCAGTAATGTTAATACTGTAGCTACCTGTATGCAGTAATGTGAATGCTGTAGCTACCTGTATGCAGTAATGTTAATGCTGTAGCTACCTGTATGCAGTAATGTGAATGCTGTAGCTACCTGTATGCAGTAATGTGAATGCTGTAGCTACCTGTATGCAGTAATGTTAATACCGTAGCTACCTGTATGCAGTAATGTTAATGATGTAGCTACCTGTATGCAGTAATGTGAATGATGTAGCTACCTGTATGCAGTAATGTTAATACTGTAGCTACCTGTATGCAGAAATGTGAATGCTGTAGCTACCTGTATGCAGTAATGTGAATGCTGTAGCTACCTGTATGCAGTAATGTTAATGCTGTAGCTACCTGTATGCAGTAATGTGAATGCTGTAGCTACCTGTATGCAGTAATGTGAATGCTGTAGCTACCTGTATGCAGTAATGTTAATACTGTAGCTACCTGTATGCAGTAATGTTAATGCTGTAGCTACCTGTATGCAGTAATGTGAATGCTGTAGCTACCTGTATGCAGTAATGTGAATGCTGTAGATACCTGTATGCAGTAATGTTAATGCTGTAGCTACCTGTATGCAGTAATGTTAATGCTGTAGCTACCTGTATGCAGTAATGTGAATGCTGTAGCTACCTGTATGCAGTAATGTGAATGCTGTAGCTACCTGTATGCAGTAATGTTAATACTGTAGCTACCTGTATGCAGTAATGTTAATGCTGTAGCTACCTGTATGCAGTAATGTGAATGCTGTAGCTACCTGTATGCAGTAATGTTAATACTGTAGCTACCTGTATGCAGTAATGTTAATGCTGTAGCTACCTGTATGCAGTAATGTTAATGCTGTAGCTACCTGTATGCAGTAATGTTAATGCTGTAGCTACCTGTATGCAGTAATGTTAATGCTGTAGCTACCTGTATGCAGTAATGTTAATGCTGTAGCTACCTGTATGCAGTAATGTTAATACTGTAGCTACCTGTATGCAGTAATGTGAATGCTGTAGCTACCTGTATGCAGTAATGTTAATGCTGTAGCTACCTGTATGCAGTAATGTTAATACTGTAGCTACCTGTATGCAGTAATGTTAATACTGTAGCTACCTGTATGCAGTAATGTTAATACTGTAGCTACCTGTATGCAGTAATGTGAATGCTGTAGCTACCTGTATGCAGTAATGTGAATGCTGTAGCTACCTGTATGCAGTAATGTGAATGCTGTAGCTACCTGTATGCAGTAATGTTAATGCTGTAGCTACCTGTATGCAGTAATGTGAATGCTGTAGCTACCTGTATGCAGAAATGTGAATGCTGTAGCTACATGTATGCAGTAATGTGAATGCTGTAGCTACCTGTATGCAGTAATGTTAATACTGTAGCTACCTGTATGCAGTAATGTGAATGCTGTAGCTACCTGTATGCAGTAATGTTAATGCTGTAGCTACCTGTATGCAGTAATGTTAATGCTGTAGCTACCTGTATGCAGTAATGTTAATGCTGTAGCTACCTGTATGTAGTAATGTTAATGCTGTAGCTACCTGTATGCAGTAATGTTAATGCTGTAGCTACCTGTATGCAGTAATGTTAATGCTGTAGCTACCTGTATGCAGTAATGTTAATGCTGTAGCTACCTGTATGCAGTAATGTGAATGCTGTAGCTACCTGTATGCAGTAATGTTAATGCTGTAGCTACCTGTATGCAGTAATGTTAATGCTGTAGCTACCTGTATGCAGTAATGTTAATGCTGTAGCTACCTGTATGCAGTAATGTGAATGCTGTAGCTACCTGTATGCAGTAATGTTAATGCTGTAGCTACCTGTATGCAGTAATGTTAATGCTGTAACTACCTGTATGCAGTAATGTTAATGCTGTAGCTACCTGTATGCAGTAATGTTAATGCTGTAGCTACCTGTATGCAGTAATGTTAATGCTGTAGCTACCTGTATGCAGTAATGTGAATGCTGTAGCTACCTGTATGCAGTAATGTGAATGCTGTAGCTACCTGTATGCAGTAATGTGAATGCTGTAGCTACCTGTTTGCAGTAATGTTAATGCTGTAGCTACCTGTATGGAGTAATGTGAATGCTGTAGCTACCTGTATGCAGTAATGTTAATGCTGTAGCTACCTGTATGCAGTAATGTGAATGCTGTAGCTACCTGTATGCAGTAATGTGAATGCTGTAGCTACCTGTATGCAGTAATGTGAATGCTGTAGCTACCTGTATGCAGTAATGTGAATGCTGTAGTTACCTGTATGCAGTAATGTGAATGCTGTAGCTACCTGTATGCAGTAATGTTAATGCTGTAGCTACCTGTATGCAGTAATGTGAATGCTGTAGCTACCTGTATGCAGTAATGTTAATGCTGTAGCTACCTGTATGCAGTAATGTGAATGCTGTAGCTACCTGTATGCAGTAATGTTAATGCTGTAGCTACCTGTATGCAGTAATGTTAATGCTGTAGCTACCTGTATGCAGTAATGTTAATACTGTAGCTACCTGTATGCAGTAATGTGAATGCTGTAGCTACCTGTATGCAGTAATGTGAATGCTGTAGCTACCTGTATGCAGTAATGTTAATGCTGTAGCTACCTGTATGCAGTAATGTGAATGCTGTAGCTACCTGTATGCAGTAATGTGAATGCTGTAGCTACCTGTATGCAGTAATGTTAATGCTGTAGCTACCTGTATGCAGTAATGTTAATGCTGTAGCTACCTGTATGCAGTAATGTTAATGCTGTAGCTACCTGTATGCAGTAATGTGAATGCTGTAGCTACTTGTATGCAGTAATGTTAATGCTGTAGCTACCTGTATGCAGTAATGTTAATGCTGTAGCTACCTGTATGCAGTAATGTTAATGCTGTAGCTACCTGTATGCAGTAATGTTAATGCTGTAGCTACCTGTATGCAGTAATGTGAATGCTGTAGCTACCTGTATGCAGTAATGTTAATGCTGTAGCTACCTGTATGCAGTAATGTTAATGCTGTAGCTACCTGTATGCAGTAATGTTAATACTGTAGCTACCTGTATGCAGTAATGTGAATGCTGTAGCTACCTGTGTGCAGTAATGTGAATGCTGTAGCTACCTGTATGCAGTAATGTGAATGCTGTAGCTACCTGTATGCAGTAATGTGAATGCTGTAGCTACCTGTATGCAGTAATGTGAATGCTGTAGCTACCTGTATGCAGTAATGTGAATGCTGTAGCTACCTGTATGCAGTAATGTGAATGCTGTAGCTACCTGTATGCAGTAATGTTTATGCTGTAGCTACCTGTATGCAGTAATGTGAATGCTGTAGCTACCTGTATGCAGTAATGTGAATGCTGTAGCTACCTGTATGCAGTAATGTGAATGCTGTAGCTACCTGTATGCAGTAATGTGAATGCTGTAGCTACCTGTATGCAGTAATGTTAATGCTGTAGCTACCTGTATGCAGTAATGTTAATGCTGTAGCTACCTGTATGCAGTAATGTTAATGCTGTAGCTACCTGTATGCAGTAATGTTAATGCTGTAGCTACCTGTATGCAGTAATGTTAATGCTGTAGCTACCTGTATGCAGTAATGTTAATGCTGTAGCTACCTGTATGCAGTAATGTTAATGCTGTAGCTACCTGTATGCAGTAATGTTAATGCTGTAGCTACCTGTATGCAGTAATGTTAATGCTGTAGCTACCTGTATGCAGTAATGTGAATGCTGTAGCTACCTGTATGCAGTAATGTGAATGCTGTAGCTACCTGTATGCAGTAATGTGAATGCTGTAGCTACCTGTATGCAGTAATGTGAATGCTGTAGCTACCTGTATGCAGTAATGTTAATGCTGTAGCTACCTGTATGCAGTAATGTGAATGCTGTAGCTACCTGTATGCAGTAATGTGAATGCTGTAGCTACCTGTATGCAGTAATGTGAATGCTGTAGCTACCTGTATGCAGTAATGTGAATACTGTAGCTACCTGTATGCAGTAATGTTAATGCTGTAGCTACCTGTATGCAGTAATGTTAATGCTGTAGCTACCTGTATGCAGTAATGTTAATGCTGTAGCTACCTGTATGCAGTAATGTGAACACTGTAGCTACCTGTATGCAGTAATGTTAATGCTGTAGCTACCTGTATGCAGTAATGTTAATGCTGTAGCTACCTGTATGCAGTAATGTTAATGCTGTAGCTACCTGTATGCAGTAATGTGAATGCTGTAGCTACCTGTATGCAGTAATGTTAATGCTGTAGCTACCTGCATGCAGTAATGTGAATACTGTAGCTACCTGTATGCAGTAATGTGAATGCTGTAGCTACCTGTATGCAGTAATGTGAATGCTGTAGCTACCTGTATGCAGTAATGTTAATGCTGTAGCTACCTGTATGCAGTAATGTGAATGCTGTAGCTACCTGTATGCAGTAATGTGAATGCTGTAGCTACCTGTATGCAGTAATGTGAATGCTGTAGCTACCTGTATGCAGTAATGTGAATACTGTAGCTACCTGTATGCAGTAATGTTAATGCTGTAGCTACCTGTATGCAGTAATGTGAATGCTGTAGCTACCTGTATGCAGTAATGTTAATACTGTAGCTACCTGTATGCAGTAATGTGAATGCTGTAGCTACCTGTATGCAGTAATGTTAATGCTGTAGCTACCTGTATGCAGTAATGTTAATGCTGTAGCTACCTGTATGCAGTAATGTTAATGCTGTAGCTACCTGTATGTAGTAATGTTAATGCTGTAGCTACCTGTATGCAGTAATGTTAATGCTGTAGCTACCTGTATGCAGTAATGTTAATGCTGTAGCTACCTGTATGCAGTAATGTTAATGCTGTAGCTACCTGTATGCAGTAATGTTAATGCTGTAGCTACCTGTATGCAGTAATGTTAATGCTGTAGCTACCTGTATGCAGTAATGTTAATGCTGTAGCTACCTGTATGCAGTAATGTTAATGCTGTAGCTACCTGTATGCAGTAATGTGAATGCTGTAGCTACCTGTATGCAGTAATGTTAATGCTGTAGCTAACTGTATGCAGTAATGTTAATGCTGTAGCTACCTGTATGCAGTAATGTTAATGCTGTAGCTACCTGTATGCAGTAATGTTAATGCTGTAGCTACCTGTATGCAGTAATGTTAATGCTGTAGCTACCTGTATGCAGTAATGTGAATGCTGTAGCTACCTGTATGCAGTAATGTGAATGCTGTAGCTACCTGTATGCAGTAATGTGAATGCTGTAGCTACCTGTTTGCAGTAATGTTAATGCTGTAGCTACCTGTATGCAGTAATGTGAATGCTGTAGCTACCTGTATGCAGTAATGTTAATGCTGTAGCTACCTGTATGCAGTAATGTGAATGCTGTAGCTACCTGTATGCAGTAATGTGAATGCTGTAGCTACCTGTATGCAGTAATGTGAATGCTGTAGCTACCTGTATGCAGTAATGTGAATGCTGTAGCTACCTGTATGCAGTAATGTGAATGCTGTAGCTACCTGTATGCAGTAATGTTAATGCTGTAGCTACCTGTATGCAGTAATGTGAATGCTGTAGCTACCTGTATGCAGTAATGTTAATGCTGTAGCTACCTGTATGCAGTAATGTGAATGCTGTAGCTACCTGTATGCAGTAATGTGAATGCTGTAGCTACCTGTATGCAGTAATGTTAATGCCGTAGCTACCTGTATGCAGTAATGTTTATGCTGTAGCTACCTGTATGCAGTAATGTGAATGCTGTAGCTACCTGTATGCAGTAATGTGAATGCTGTAGCTACCTGTATGCAGTAATGTGAATGCTGTAGCTACCTGTATGCAGTAATGTGAATGCTGTAGCTACCTGTATGCAGTAATGTTAATGCTGTAGCTTCCTGTATGCAGTAATGTTAATGCTGTAGCTACCTGTATGCAGTAATGTGAATACTGTAGCTACCTGTATGCAGTAATGTGAATGCTGTAGCTACCTGTATGCAGTAATGTGAATGCTGTAGCTACCTGTATGCAGTAATGTTAATGCTGTAGCTACCTGTATGCAGTAATGTGAATGCTGTAGCTACCTGTATGCAGTAATGTGAATGCTGTAGCTACCTGTATGCAGTAATGTGAATGCTGTAGCTACCTGTATGCAGTAATGTGAATACTGTAGCTACCTGTATGCAGTAATGTTAATGCTGTAGCTACCTGTATGCAGTAATGTTAATGCTGTAGCTACCTGTATGCAGTAATGTTAATGCTGTAGCTACCTGTATGCAGTAATGTGAATACTGTAGCTACCTGTATGCAGTAATGTTAATGCTGTAGCTATCTGTATGCAGTAATGTTAATGCTGTAGCTACCTGTATGCAGTAATGTTAATGCTGTAGCTACCTGTATGCAGTAATGTGAATGCTGTAGCTACCTGTATGCAGTAATGTTAATGCTGTAGCTACCTGTATGCAGTAATGTGAATACTGTAGCTCCCTGTATGCAGTTATGTTAATGCTGTAGCTACCTGTATGCAGTAATGTGAATACTGTAGCTACCTGTATGCAGTAATGTGAATGCTGTAGCTACCTGTATGCAGTAATGTTAATACTGTAGCTACCTGTATGCAGTAATGTGAATGCTGTAGCTACCTGTATGCAGTAATGTTAATGCTGTAGCTACCTGTATGCAGTAATGTTAATGCTGTAGCTACCTGTATGCAGTAATGTTAATGCTGTAGCTACCTGTATGCAGTAATGTGAATGCTGTAGCTACCTGTATGCAGTAATGTTAATGCTGTAGCTACCTGTATGCAGTAATGTGAATACTGTAGCTACCTGTATGCAGTAATGTTAATGCTGTAGCTACCTGTATGCAGTAATGTGAATACTGTAGCTACCTGTATGCAGTAATGTGAATGCTGTAGCTACCTGTATGCAGTAATGTTAATACTGTAGCTACCTGTATGCAGTAATGTGAATGCTGTAGCTACCTGTATGCAGTAATGTGAATGCTGTAGCTACCTGTATGCAGTAATGTGAATGCTGTAGCTACCTGTATGCAGTAATGTTAATGCTGTAGCTACCTGTATGCAGTAATGTGAATGCTGTAGCTACCTGTATGCAGTAATGTGAATGCTGTAGCTACCTGTATGCAGTAATTTTAATGCTGTAGCTACCTGTATGCAGTAATGTGAATGCTGTAGCTACCTGTATGCAGTAATGTTAATGCTGTAGCTACCTGTATGCAGTAATGTGAATGCTGTAGCTACCTGTACGCAGTAATGTTAATGCTGTAGCTACCTGTATGCAGTAATGTTAATGCTGTAGCTACCTGTATGCAGTAATGTGAATGCTGTAGCTACCTGTATGCAGTAATGTTAATGCTGTAGCTACCTGTATGCAGTAATGTTAATGCTGTAGCTACTTGTATGCTGTAATGATTAATATAGAAAAAACCTGTTTAAGTAATGTTAATGTAGGAGACTGTACACTGTAATGTTAATATAGAAAGAGATTGTACATTGCATTGTTAACATTACAGTATACAGGTAAGTACAGTATTATCATTACAGTATATAAGTAGCTACAGTGCTAACTTTACACTATACAGGCAGCTACAGTATAAACATTATAGTGTACAGGTAGCTACAGTATTAACATTATAGTGTACAGGTAGCTACAGTATTAACATTACATTAAAGACAGCTACAGTAATAGCATTACAGTTCACAAGCAGCTACAGTATTAACATTACACTATAGAGGTAGCAACAGTATTAACATTACAGTATACAGGCAACTACAGTATTAACATTACAGTATACAGGCAGCTACAGTATTAACATTACAGTATACAGGCAGCTACAGTATTAACATTACAGTATACAGGCAACTGCAGTAATAACATTATAGTATACAGGTAGCTTCAGTATTAACATTACAGCATGCAAGTAATTACAGTATTAGAATTACAGTATACAGGTAGCTACAGTGTTAACATTACAATATACAGGTAGCTACAGTATTAACATTAGAATAAACAAGTAACTACAGTTTTAACAATACAGTATACCTTTAGCTACAGTATTAGCATTACAATATACAGGTAGCAGCAGTATTAATAATACCATATACAGTAAGCTGCATTATTAACATTGCAACAGTGGCAGCTACAATATTAACATTACAGTATACAGGCAGCTACAATATTAACATTACAGTATACAGGCAGCTACAATATTAACATTACAGTATACAGGAAACTACAGCGTTCACTTTACAGTATACAGGCAACAACAGTATTAACATTACAGTATACAGGCAGCTACAGTATTAACATTACAGTATACAGGCAGCTACAGTATTAACATTACAGTATACAGGCAACTACAGTATTAACATTACAGTATACAGGCAACTACAGTATTAACATTACAGTATACAGGCAGCTACAGTATTAACATTACAGTATACAGGCAGCTACAGTATTAACATTACAGTATACAGGCAGCTACAGTATTAACATTACAGTATACAGGCAACTACAGTATTAACATTACAGTATACAGGCAGCTACAGTATTAATATTACAGTATACAGGCAGCTACAGTATTAACATTACAGTATACAGGCAGCTACAGTATTAACATTACAGTATACAGGCAGCTACAGTATTAACATTACAGTATACAGGCAGCTACAGTATTAATATTACAGTATACAGGCAGCTACAGTATTAACATTACAGTATACAGGCAGCTACAGTATTAACATTACAGTATACAGGCAGCTACAGTATTAACATTACAGTATACAGGCAGCTACAGTATTAACATTACAGTATACAGGCAGCTACAGTATTAATATTACAGTATACAGGCAGCTACAGTATTAACATTACACTATACAGGCAGCTACAGTATTAACATTACGGCATGCAAGTAGCTACAATACACAAATAACCCGCACATAGAAGAGAGGAGCTTACAACGACGTTTCGGTCCGACTTGGACTATTTACAAAGTCACAATTTTCAGAAGTGGAGAAGGACGGCTATATATAGGCAGGAAGAGGTAGTGGTGGTAGTAGTAGTAGTAGTAGTAGTAGTAGTGGTGGTAGTAGTAGTAGTAGTAGTAATAGTAGTAGTAGTAGTAGTAATAGTAGTAGTAGTAGTGGTAGTAGTAGTAGTAGTAGTAGTAGTAGTAGTAGTAGTGGTAGTGGTAGTAGTGGGGAATTTAGGAGGCGCCAGTCAAATACAAAGAAAGGGGAGCACTGCAAGGGAGCTAGGTGCCCACAAGGGAGCTAGGTGCCCACAAGGGAGCTAGGTGCCCACAAGGGAGCTAGGTGCCCACAAGGGAGCTAGGTGTCCACAGAGGGAAAGCAAGTTCACAGTGGTTGGGGGGAGGGGAAGTGGTGAAATAAATAATGAAGGAACAGAAACACGAGACAGAAGACAGAAAGACAACCCAGAGGAGAAAAAGGAAAGAGGAAAGGGGAAGAGGGAGAAGAAAAAAAAATGAGGAATCAGGTTAAGTCACGGGTGTTCTGAAGTTTGGAGCATTTTACAATGTAGTGGGAGAGGAAGGCATCTACAGAGACGAAGGCACGACTAAGATTCATACAAGGAAAGTTGTGTATTAGAGAGGATTCAACTAAACGGCGACTGTTAGAGTTGGAAGCAGGGAAGACAGTTTTAGCAGAAGACCAGCCAATAGGATGGCTATAATCTCTGACGTGACAGAAAAGAGCATTGTTAGTGTTGGCAAGCCTAACACTATTTTTGTGCTCCCTAAGTCTGTCAGAAAGAGATCGACCAGTTTCTCCAAAGTATTGAAGAGGACAGGAGGAGCAAGAAATAGAGTAGACACCAGGAACATCTGTAGAGGGAGGAGAGGTATGAACGAGATTAGTGCGAAGAGTGTTAGTCTGGCGGAAAGTAAGCATGATGTCTAAGGGACGGAGAGAATTGTTGAGATTAGAAAGACCGGAAATGTATGGAAGGCAGAGAACAGAAGAGTTCCCAGGAGTAGAGAGTTTAGGAGAGAAGAAATTACGTTTTGCACGTGAGAAGGCAGAGTCTATGAAATTGGAAAGGTAGCCAAGACGGGAAAACGAATTATGAAGAGTGGAAATTTCTGCTGGAAGGAACTGAGGATCACAGATGCGGAGGGCACGGAGAAAGAGGGAGATAAGAACACTTTTCTTGACAGGGGAAGCATGACAGGAAAAGTAGTGAATGTACATGCCACTGTGCATAGGTTTTCGGTAAACAGAAAAGTAAAAACCTGTACCTGAGCGGTGGACATGGACATCAAGGAAAGGAGGCAAGGAATTAGATTCCCATCCAGCTTTAAACTTAATGGAAGGGGCAAGATTATTAAGAGCTTCAAGAAAAGGTTGGAAGAGACTGGAGTCATGAGGCCACAGAGCAAAGATGCCATCAACATAGCGGAGCCAGAGTGAAGGTTGCACATCGATGGTAGGAAGAAGAACAGTCTAGAAGTATTAAGTATTCCATGTAAAGATTAGCAAGGACAAGATAGAGAGGAGAGCCCATAGCCACACCGAAGGTTCGAGAAGGAAAAGGAATTAGAGTCCACACAGAGGCGGATAAGATCAAGAAAGACATCAGTGGGGATAGGGAGATATAGAAACCCTTCATGGGCCTTCTCTCTAAGAATATCAAGGACATCATCAAGAGGGACATTGGTGAAGAGGGACTCAACGTCAAGACTAAGCATCTTACAGGTTGGGAGAGAGCGAACCCGTTCAATGAAGTCTTGAGAGTGACGAAGGCGGGCAGGAGAAAAAGTACCAAGAAAGGGAGTGAGGGTTTTGGCCAGCCAAGAAGCAAGAGAATAAGAGACAGAACCTCTAGTCTAGAGGATGTGATAGGACGTAGAGGAATATCAGGTTTATGAGTTTTGGGAAGACCATAGAAATAGGGAAGAGAGGGATAAATGACACGAAACCGTTGAACAAGGTCAAAGTCAGGAGGACAGAGGTCGGAGAGAGTCCTTAGTTTCTTGTTGAAAGTTCTCTTGATGCGATCAAGAGGATTGGAAACGAGAGGAGTGTAGGTAAGTGAGTCAGAGAGCAAGACATCAGCTTTACGGAGGTAATCCTCGCGATCAAGGATAACTACCGAATTACCTTTGTCAGAAGATAGTATGCCAATGTTAGTGTTAGATTTAAGAGAAGAAAGGGCAAGTTGGTAATGGCGCAGAAGGTGGTGATTCTTAGAAAACAGACTAACAAGAGCAGGAAGGAGAGTGCCACGAAAAGTGGACAAGTCAGAAAGATTACGGGAGCAAGATTGACGAAAGGAATCAAAAGAGGTGATCAGAGCAATACCAGCGCGAGGGGCAGGTGAAGTGGCAAAGGAAAGGCCAAAACCAAGAAGTTCAAGCTCATACCGAGAGAGTGAGACAGTAGACAAGTTAGTAACACAGTCAGTGAGGGAGAATTTAGACCAAGGGCTAGCTGAGATGAGACATTGAAGTTTATTTTGTAGTTTGGAAGAATTAATTTGTGCATTCAGGCGAGCAGTGTCAAAGGCAATGGTAGAGAGAAGGTTACAGAGATCCTGTGGTAGAGCAGCAAAGAGAGCACGTTGACGTTGACGGAAAGTAAAGAAGGCATCTTCAACCTGTGATTTAGTAGAAAGAATGAGCTGTTGAAGTAGGAGACGGGCATGATCAGGAAAGGGAGTGCCCAGTGGGTTGGGTTTCAGGAAGTGGGAGAAGGAAGGTGGCAGAACTTGCTCAGCAAGACAGTCACGTAGGAAGCGAAGCTGATTCTTACGACGCCGGGTAGCAATAAGAGCAGCCTCATAAGATCGAAAGAGGGGTTTAAAAGAGGGAAGAACATTAAAAAAGTTGGAGAGAATATGACGCTTAACAGGAAGCTGCAGAATTAATATTACATTATAGATGCACATACAGAATTACCATTACAGCATACAGGTAGCTACAGTATTAATATTTCAGTATACAGTCGTCTACAGTATTAACATTATACAGGTAGCTACAGTTTTAACATTACACTATACAGGCAGTTACAATATTAACATTTCAGTATACAGGAAGGTATAGTATTAACATTGCAGTATACAGGTAGCCGCAGTATTAGCATTACAGTGTACAGGTAGCTAGAGTATTAACATTACATTATACAGGCAGCTACTGTATTAACATTGCAGTATACAGGCAGCTAGAGTATTAACATTACACTATACTGGCAGCTACAGTATTAACATTACAGTATACAGGCAGCTAGAGTATTAACATTACATTATACAGCCAGCTACTGTATTAACATTGCAGTATACAGGCAGCTAGAGTATTAACATTACAGTATACTGGCTGCTACAGTATTAACATTACAGTATACAGGCAGCTACAGTATTAACATTACAGTATACAGGCAGCTACAGTATTAACATTACAGTATACAGGCAGCTAGAGTATTAACATTACAGTATACAGGCAACTATAGTATTAACATTACAGTATACAGGCAACTACAGTATTAACATTACAGTATACAGGCAGCTACAGTATTAACATTACAGTATACAGGCAGCTACAGTATTAACATTGCAGTATACAGGCAACTAGAGTATTAACATTACAGTATACAGGCAGCTAAAGTATTAACATTACAGTATACAGGCAGCTAGAGTATTAACATTACAGTATACAGGCAACTAGAGTATTAACATTACAGCATACAGGCAGCTACAGTATTAACATTACAGTATACAGGCAACTAGAGTATTAACATTACAGTATACAGGCAACTAGAGTATTAACATTACAGTATACAGGCAACTAGAGTATTAACATTACAGTATACAGGAAACTAGAGTATTAACATTACAGCATACAGGCAGCTACAGTATTAACATTACAGTATGCAGGTAGCTGCAATATTAACATTACAGTATACAGGTAGCTAGAGTATTAACATTACAGTATACAGGCAACTAGAGTATTAACATTACAGCATACAGGCAGCTACAGTATTAAAATTACAGTATACAGGCAACTAGAGTATTAACATTACAGTATACAGGCAGCTAGATTATTAACATTACAGTATACAGGCAACTAGAGTATTAACATTACAGTATACAGGCAGCTAGAGTATTAACATTACAGTATACAGGCAGCTAGAGTATTAACATTACAGTATACAGGCAGCTAGAGCATTAACATTACAGTATACAGGCAGCTAGAGTATTAACATTACAGTATACAGGCAGCTAGAGTATTAACATTACAGTATACAGGTAGCTAGAGTATTAACATTACAGTATACAGGCAGCTAGAGTATTAACATTACAGTATACAGGCAGCTAGAGTATTAACATTACAGTATACAGGCAACTACAGTATTAACATTACAGTATACAGGCAGCTACAGTATTAACATTACAGTATACAGGCAACTACAGAATTAACATTACAGTATACAGGCAACTACAGTATTAGCATTACAGTATACAGGCAACTACAGTATTAACATTACAGTATACAGGCAGCTAGAGTATTAACATTACAGTATACAGGCAGCTAGAGTATTGACATTACAGTATACAGGCAACTACAGTATTAACATTACAGTATACAGGCAACTACAGTATTAACATTACAGTATACAGGCAACTACAGTATAAACATTACAGTATACAGGCAGCTAGAGTATTAACATTACAGTATACAGGCAACTAGAGTATTAACATTACAGTATACAGGCAACTACAGTATTAACATTACAGTATACAGGCAACTACAGTATTAACATTACAGTATACAGGCAACTACAGTATTAACATTACAGTATAGAGGCAACTACAGAATTAACATTACAGTATACAGGCAACTACAGTATTAACATTACAGTATACAGGTAACTACAGTATTAACATTACAGTATACAGGCAACTACAGTATTAACATTACAGTATACAGGCAACTACAGTATTAACATTACAGTATACAGGCAAATACAGTATTAACATTACAGTATACAGGCAACTACAGTATTATCATTACAGTATACAGGCAACTACAGTATGAACATTACAGTATACAGGCAACTACAGTATTAACATTACAGTATACAGGCAACTACGGTATTAACATTATAGTATACAGGCAACTGCAGTATTAACATTACAGTATACAGGCAACTACAGTATTAACATTACAGTATAGAGGCAACTACAGTATTAACATTACAGTATACAGGCAGATACAGTATTAACATTACAGTATGCAGGCAGCTACAGTATTAACATTACAGTATACAGGCAACTAAAGCATTAACATTACAGTATACAGGCAACTACAGTATTAACATTACAGTATACAGGCAACTACAGTATTAACATTACAGTATACAGGCAACTACAGAATTAACATTACAGTATACAGGCAACTACAGTATTAACATTACAGTATACAGGTAACTACAGTATTAACATTACAGTATACAGGCAACTACAGTATTAACATTACAGTATACAGGCAACTACAGTATTAACATTACAGTATACAGGAAAATACAGTATTAACATTACAGTATACAGGCAACTACAGTATTATCATTACAGTATACAGGCAACTACAGTATGAACATTACAGTATACAGGCAACTACAGTATTAACATTACAGTATACAGGCAACTACGGTATTAACATTATAGTATACAGGCAACTGCAGTATTAACATTACAGTATACAGGCAACTACAGTATTAACATTACAGTATAGAGGCAACTACAGTATTAACATTACAGTATACAGGCAGACACAGTATTAACATTACAGTATGCAGGCAGCTACAGTATTAACATTACAGTATACAGGCAACTAAAGCATTAACATTACAGTATACAGGCAACTACAGTATTAACATTACAGTATACAGGCAACTACAGTATTAACATTACAGTATACAGGCAGCTACAGCATTAACATTACAGTATACAGGCAGCTACAGTATTAACATTACAGTATACAGGCAGCTGCAGTATTAACATTACAGTATACAGGCAGCTGCAGTATTAACATTACAGTATAGAGGCAACTACAGTATTAACATTACAGTATACAGGCAGCTACAGTATTAACATTACAGTATACAGGCAGCTACAGTATTAACATTACAGTATACAGGCAACTACATTATTAACATTACAGTATACAGGCAGCTGCAGTATTAACATTACAGTATACAGGCAACTACAGTATTAACATTACAGTATACAGGCAGCTACGGTATTAACATTACAGTATACAGGCAACTACAGTATTAACATTACAGTATACAGGCAACTACAGTATTAACATTACAGTATACAGGCAACTACAGTATTAACATTACAGTATACAGGCAGCTAGAGTATTAACATTACAGTATACAGGCAACTACAGTATTAACATTAGAGTATACAGGCAACTACAGTATTAACATTACAGTATACAGGCAACTACAGTATTAACATTACAGTATACAGGCAACTACAGTATTAACATTACAGTATACAGGCAACTACAGTATTAACATTACAGTATAGAGGCAACTACAGTATTAACATTACAATATACAGGCAACTACAGTATTAACATTACAGTATACAGGCAACTACAGTATTAACATTACAGTATACAGGCATCTAGAGTATTAACATTACAGTATACAGGCAACTACAGTATTAACATTACAGTATACAGGCAGCTAGAGTATTAACATTACAGTATACAGGCAGCTACAGTATTAACATTACAGTATACAGGCAACTACAGTATTAACATTACAGTATACAGGCAACTACAGTATTAACATTACAGTATACAGGCAGCTACAGTATTAACATTACAGTATACAGGCAACTACAGTATTAACATTACAGTATACAGGCAACTACAGTATTAACATTACAGTATACAGGCAGCTACAGTATTAACATTACAGTATACAGGCAACTACAGTATTAACATTACAGTTTACAGGCAACTACAGTATTAACATTAGAGTATACAGGCAGCTACAGTATTAACATTACAGTATACAGGCAGCTACAGTATTAACATTACAGTATACAGGCAGCTACAGTATTAACATTACAGTATACAGGCAACAACAGTATTAACATTACAGTATACAGGCAACTACAGTATTAACATTACAGTATACAGGCAACTAGAGTATTAACATTACAGCATACAGGCAGCTACAGTATTAACATTACAGTATACAGGCAACTAGAGTATTAACATTACAGTATACAGGCAACAACAGAAATAACATTACAGTATACAGGCAACTAGAGTATTAACATTACAGTATACAGGCAGCTGGAGTATTAACATTACAGTATTCAGGCAACTACAGTATTAACATTACAGTATAGAGGCAACTACAGTATTAACATTACAATATACAGGCAACTACAGTATTAACATTACAGTATACAGGCAACTACAGTATTAACATTACAGTATACAGGCAAATACAGTATTAACATCACAGTATACAGGCAACTACATTATTAACATTACAGTATACAGGCAACTACAGTATTAACATTACAGTATACAGGCAACTACAGTATTAACATTACAGTATACAGGCAACTACAGTATTAACATTACAGTATACGGGCAACTACAGTATTAACATTACAGTATACAGGCAACTACAGTATTAACATTACAGTATACAGGCAACTACACTATTAACATTACAGTATACAGGCAACTACAGTATTAACATTACACTATACAGGCAACTACAGTATTAACATTACACTATACAGGCAACTACAGTATTAACATTACAGTATACAGGCAACTACAGTATTAACATTACAGTATACAGGCAACTACAGTATTAACATTACAGTATACAGGCAACTACATTATTAACATTATAGTATACAGGCAGCTACAGTATTAACATTACAGTATGCAGGCAGCTACAGTATTAACATTACAGTATACAGGCAACTACAGTATTAACATTACAGTATACAGGCAACAAGAGTATTAACATTACAGTATACAGGAAACTGGAGTATTAACATTACAGCATACAGGCAGCTACAGTATTAACATTACAGTATGCAGGTAGCTGCAATATTAACATTACAGTATACAGGTAGCTAGAGTATTAACATTACAGTATACAGGCAACTAGAGTATTAACATTTCAGCATACAGGCAGCTACAGTATTAACATTACAGTATACAGGCAACTAGAGTATTAACATTACAGTATACAGGCAGCTAGAGTATTAACATTACAGTATACAGGCAACTAGAGTATTAACAGTACAGTATACAGGCAGCTAGAGTATTAACATTACAGTATACAGGCAACTAGAGTATTAACATTACAGTATACAGGCAGCTAGAGTATTAACATTACAGTATACAGGCAGCTAGAGCATTAACACTACAGTATACAGGCAGCTAGAGTATTAACATTACAGTACACAGGCAGCTAGAGTATTAACATTACAGTATACAGGTAGCTAGAGTATTAACATTACAGTATACAGGCAGCTAGAGTATTAACATTACAGTATACAGGCAGCTAGAGTATTAACATTACAGTATACAGGGAACTACAGTATTAACATTACAGTATACAGGCAGCTAGAGTATTAACATTACAGTATACAGGCAACTACAGAATTAACATTACAGTATACAGGCAACTACAGTATTAACATTACAGTATACAGGCAACTACAGTATTAACATTACAGTATACAGGCAACTACAGTATTAACATTACAGTATACAGGCAGCTAGAGTATTGACATTACAGTATACAGGCAACTACAGTATTAACATTACAGTATACAGGCAACTACAGTATTATCATTACAGTATACAGGCAACTACAGTATAAACATTACAGTATACAGGCAGCTAGAGTATTAACATTACAGTATACAGGCAACTAGAGTATGAACATAACAGTATACAGGCAACTACAGTATTAACATTACAATATACAGGCAACTACAGTATTAACATTACAGTATACAGGCAACTACAGTATTAACATAACAGTATACAGGCAACTACAGTATTAACATTACAGTATACAGGCAACTACAGTATTAACATTACAGTATACAGGTAACTACAGTATTAACATTAGAGTATACAGGCAACTACAGTATTAACATTACAGTATACAGGCAACTACAGTATTAACATTACAGTATACAGGCAAATACAGTATTAACATTACAGTATACAGGCAACTACAGTATTATCATTACAGTATACAGGCAACTACAGTATTAACATTACAGTATACAGGCAACTACAGTATTAACATTACAGTATACAGGCAACTACGGTATTAACATTATAGTATAGAGGCAAGTACAGTATTAACATTACAGTATACAGGCAACTACAGTATTAACATTACAGTATACAGGCAACTACAGTATTAACATTACAGTATACAGGCAGCTACAGTATTAACATTACAGTATGCAGGCAGCTACAGTATTAACATTACAGTATACAGGCAACTACAGTATTAACATTACAGTATACAGGCAACTACAGTATTAACATTACAGTATACAGGCAACTACAGTATTAACATTACAGTATACAGGCAGCTACAGCATTAACATTACAGTATACAGGCAGATACAGTATTAACATTACAGTATACAGGCAGCTGCAGTATTAACATTACAGTATACAGGCAGCTGCAGTATTAACATTACAGTATACAGGCAACTACAGTATTAACATTACAGTATACAGGCAGCTACAGTATTAACATTACAGTATACAGGCAGCTACAGTATTAACATTACAGTATACAGGCAACTACAGTATTAACATTACAGTATACAGGCAGCTGCAGTATTAACTTTACAGTATACAGGCAACTACAGTATTAACATTACAGTATACAGGCAGCTACGGTATTAACATTGCAGTATACAGGCAACTACAGTATTAACATTACAGTATACAGGCAACTACAGTATTAACATTACAGTATACTGGCAACTACAGTATTAACATTACAGTATACAGGCAGCTAGAGTATTAACATTACAGTATACAGGCAACTACAGTATTAACATTAGAGTATACAGGCAACTACAGTATTAACATTACAGTATACAGGCAACTACAGTATTAACATTACAGTATACAGGCAACTACAGTATTAACATTACAGTATACAGAGAACTACAGTATTAACATTTCAGTATACAGGCAACTACAGTATTAACATTACAATATACAGGCAACTACAGTATTAACATTACAGTATACAGGCAACTACAGTATTAACATTACAGTATACAGGCAGCTAGAGTATTAACATTACAGTATACAGGCAACTACAGTATTAACATTACAGTATACAGGCAGCTAGAGTATTAACATTACAGTATACAGGCAACTACATTTTTAACATTAGAGTATACAGGCAACTACAGTATTAACATTACAGTATACAGGCAACTACAGTATTAACATTACAGCATACAGGCAGCTACAGTATTAACATTACAGTATACATTCAACTACAGTATTAACATTACAGAATACAGGCAACTACAGTATTAACATTACAGTATACAGGCAGCTACAGTATTAACATTACAGTATACAGGCAACTACAGTATTAACATTACAGTTTACAGGCAACTACAGTATTAACATTAGAGTATACAGGCAGCTACAGTATTAACATTACAGTATACAGGCAGCTAGAGTATTAACATTACAGTATACAGGCAACAACAGTATTAACATTACAGAATACAGGCAACTATAGTATTAACATAACAGTATACAGGCAACTAGAGTATTAACATTACAGTATACAGGCAGCTATAGTATTAACATTACAGTATACAGGCAACTAGAGTATTAACATTACAGTATACAGGCAGCTGGAGTATTAACATTACAGTATTCAGGCAACTACAGTATTAACATTACAGTATACAGGCAACTACAGTATTAACATTACAGTATACAGGCAAATACAGTATTAACATCACAGTATACAGGCAACTACAGTATTAACATTACAGTATACAGGCAACTACAGTATTAACATTACAGTATACAGGCAACTACAGTATTAACATTACAGTATACAGGCAACTACAGTATTAACATTACAGTATACAGGCAACTACAGTATTAACATTACAGTATAGAGGCAACTACAGTATTAACATTACAGTATACAGGCAACTACACTATTAACATTACAGTATACAGGCAACTACAGTATTAACATTACAGTATACAGGCAACTACAGTATTAACATTACAGTATACAGGCAACTACAGTATTAACATTACAGTATACAGGCAACTACAGTATTAACATTACAGTATACAGGCAACTACAGTATTAACATTACAGTATACAGGCAACTACAGTATTAACATTATTGTATACAGGCAGCTACAGTATTAACATTACAGTATGCAGGCAGCTACTGTATTAACATTACAGTATACAGGCAACTACAGTATTAACATTACAGTATACAGGCAACTACAGTATTAACGTTACAGTATACAGGCAACTACAGTATTAACATTACAGTATACAGGCAGCTGCAGTATTAACATTACAGTATACAGGCAGCTACAGTATTAACATTACAGTATACAGGCAGCTGCAGTATTAACATTTCAGTATACAGGCAACTACAGTATTAACATTACAGTATACAGGCAGCTACGGTATTAACATTACAGTATACAGGCAACTACAGTATTAACATTACAGTATACAGGCACCTACAGTATTAACATTACAGTATACAGGCAACTACAGTATTAACATTACAGTATACAGGCAGCTAGAGTATTAACATTATAGTATACAGGCAACTACAGTATTAACATTACAGTATACAGGCAGCTAGAGTATAAACATTACAGTATACAGGCAACTACAGTATTAACATTACAGTATACAGGCAACTACAGTATTAACATTACAGTATAAAGGCAACTACAGTATTAACATTACAGTATACAGGCAGGTAGAGTATTAACATTACAGTATACAGGCAACTACAGTATAAACATTACAGTATACAGGCAACTACAGTATTAACATTACAGTATACAGGCAACTACAGTATTAACATTACAGTATACAGGCAACTACAGTATTAACATTACAGTATACAGGCAGCTGCAGTATTAACATTACAGTATACAGGCAGCTAGAGTATTAACATTACAGTATACAGGCAGCTAGAGTATTAACATTACAGTATACAGGCAACTACAGTATTAACATTACAGTATACAGGCAGCTACAGTATTAACATTACAGTATACAGGCAATTACAGTATTAACATTACAGTATACAGGCAACTACAGTATTAACATTACAGTATACAGGCAACTACAGTATTAACATTACAGTATACAGGGAACTACAGTATTAACATTACAGTATACAGGTAGCTACAGTATTAACATTACAGTATACAGGCAGCTACAGTATTAACATTACAGTATACAGGCAACTACAGTATTAACATTACAGTATACAGGCAACTACAGTATTAACATTACAGTATACAGGCAACTACAGTATTAACATTACAGTATAAAGGCAGCTACAGTATTAACATTACAGTATACAGGCAACTACAGTATTAACATTACAGTATACAGGCAACTACAGTATTAACATTACAGTATACAGGCAGCTACAGTATTAAAATTACAGTATACAGGCAACTACAGTATTAACATTACAGTATACAGGCAACTACAGTATTAACATTACAGTATACAGGCAGCTACAGTATTAATATTACAGTATACAGGCAACTACAGTATTAACATTACAGTATACAGGCAACTACAGTATTAACATTACAGTATACAGGCAGTTACAGTATTAACATTACAGTATACAGGCAACTACAGTATTAACTTTACAGTATACAGGCAACTACAGTATTAACATTACAGTATACAGGCAATTACAGTATTAACATTACAGTATACAGGCAGCTGCAGTATTAACATTACAGTATACAGGCAGCTAGAGTATTAACATTACAGTATACAGGCAGCTAGAGTATTAACATTACAGTGTACAGGCAATTACAGTATTAACATTACAGTATACAGGCAGCTACAGTATTAACATTACAGTATGCAGGCAACTACAGTATTAACATTACAGTATACAGGCAACTACAGTATTAACATTACAGTATACAGGCAACTAAAGTATTAACATTACAGTATACAGGCAACTACAGTATTAACATTAAAGTATACAGGCAGCTAGAGTATTAACATTACAGTATACAGGCAGCTACAGTATTAACATTACAGTATACAGGCAACTACAGTATTAACATTACAGTATACAGGCAGCTACAGTATTACCATTACAGTATACAGGCAACTACAATATTAACATTACAGTATACAGGCAGCTACAGTATTAACATTACAGTATACTGGCATCTTCAGTATTAATATTACAGTATACAGGCAACTACAGTATTAACATTACAGTGTACAGGCAGCTACATTATTAACATTACAGTATACAGGTAACTACAGTATTAACATTACAGTATACAGGCAACAACAGTATTAACATTACAGTATACAGGCAGCTACAGTCTTAACATTACAGTATACAGGCAGCTACAGTATTAACTTTACAGTATACAGGCAGCTACAGTATTAACATTACAGTATACAGGCAACTACAGTATTAACATTACAGTATACAGGCAACTACAGTATTAACATTACAGTATACAGGCAACTACAGTATTAAGATTACAGTATACAGGCAATTACAGTATTAACATTACAGTATAAAGGCAGCTACAGTATTAACATTACAGTATACAGGCAACTACAGTATTAACATTACAGTATACAGGCAACTACATTATTAACATTACAGTATACAGGCAGCTACAGTATTAACATTACAGTATACAGGCAACTACAGTATTAACATTACAGTATACAGGCAACTACAGTATTAACATTACAGTATACAGGCAGCTACAGTATTAACATTACAGTATACAGGCAACTACAGTATTAACATTACAGTATACAGGCAACTACAGTATTAACATTACAGTATACAGGCAGTTACAGTATTAACATTACAGTATACAGGCAACTACAGTATTAACATTACAGTATACTGGCAACTACAGTATTAACATTACAGTATACAGGCAATTACAGTATTATCATTACAGTATACAGGCAGCTGCAGTATTAACATTACAGTATACAGGCAGCTAGAGTATTAACATTACAGTATACAGGCAGCTAGAGTATTAACATTACAGTGTACAGGCAATTACAGTATTAACATTTCAGTATACAGGCAGCTACAGTATTAACATTACAGTATGCAGGCAACTACAGTATTAACATTACAGTATACAGGCAACTACAGTATTAACATTACAGTATACAGGCAACTACAGTATTAACATTACAGTTTACAGGCAACTACAGTATTAACATTAAAGTATACAGGCAGCTACAGTATTAACATTACAGTATACAGGCAGCTACAGTATTAACATTACAGTATACAGGCAACTACAGTATTAACATTACAGTATACAGGCAGCTACAGTATTAACATTACAGTATACAGGCAACTACAATATTAACATTACAGTATACAGGCAGCTACAGTATTAGCATTACAGTATACAGGCAACTACAGTATTAACATTACAGTATACAGGCAACTACAGTATTAACATTACAGTGTACAGGCAGCTACAGTATTAACATTACAGTATACAGGTAACTACAGTATTAACATTACAGTATACAGGCAACTACAGTATTAACATTACAGTGTACAGGCAGCTACAGTCTTAACATTACAGTATACAGGCAGCTACAGTATTAACATTACAGTATACAGGCAGCTACAGTATTAACATTACAGTATACAGGCAACTACAGTATTAACATTGCAGTATACAGGCAACTACAGTATTAACATTACAGTATACAGGCAACTACTGTATTAACATTACAGTATACAGGCAACTACAGTATTAACATTACAGTATACAGGCAGCTACAGTATTAACATTACAGTATACAGGCAACTACAGTATTAACATTACAGTATACAGGCAACTACAGTATTAACATTACAGTATACAGGCAACTACAGTATTAACATTACAGTATACAGGCAGCTACAGTATTAACATTACAGTATACAGGCAGCTACAGTATTAACATTACAGTATACAGGCAACTACAGTATTAACATTACAGTATACAAGCAGCTACAGTATTAACATTACAGTATACAGGCAACTACAGTATTAACATTACAGTATACAGGCAGCTACAGTATTAACATTACAGTATACAGGCAACTACAGTATTAACATTACAGTATACAGGCAGCTTCAGTATTAACATTACAGTATACAGGCAACTACAGTATTAACATTACAGTATACAGGCAACTACAGTATTAACATTACAGTATACAGGCAACTACAGTATTAACATTACAGTATACAGGCAGCTTCAGTATTAACATTACAGTATACAGGCAGCTACAGTATTAACATTACAGTATACAGGCAGCTACAGTATTAACATTACAGTATACAGGCAGCTAGAGTATTAACATTACAGTATACAGGCAGCTACAGTATTAAGATTACAGTATACAGGCAACTACAGTATTAACATTACAGTATACAGGCAACTACAGTATTAACATTACAGTATACAGGCAGCTACAGTATTAACATTACAGTATACAGGCAGCTACAGTATTAACATTACAGTATACAGGCAGCTACAGTATTAACATTACAGTATACAGGCAACTTCAGTATTAACTTTACAGTATACAGGCAACTACAGTATTAACATTACAGTATACAGGCAGCTACAGTATTAACATTACAGTATACAGGCAACTACAGTATTAACATTACAGTATACAGGCAACTACAGTATTAACATTACAGTATACAGGCAACTACAGTATTAACATTACAGTATACAGGCAGCTACAGTATTAACATTACAGTATACAGGCAGCTACAGTATTAACATTACAGTATACAGGCAGCTACAGTATTAACATTACAGTATACAGGCAGCCACAGTATTAACATTACAGTATACAGGCAGCTACAGTATTAACATTACAGTATACAGGCAACTACAGTATTAACATTACAGTATACAGGCAACTACAGTATTAACATTACAGTATACAGGCAGCTACAGTATTAACATTACAGTATACAGGCAGCTACAGTATTAACATTACAGTATACAGGCAGCTACATTATTAACATTACAGTATACAGGCAGCTACAGTATTAACATTACAGTATACAGGCAACTACACTATTAACATTACAGTATACAGGCAACTACAGTATTTACATTACAGTAACAGGCAGCTACAGTATTAACATTACAGTATACAGGCAACTATAGTATTAACATTACAGTATACAGGCAACTACAGTATTAACATTACAGTATACAGGCAACTACAGTATTAACATTACAGTATACAGGCAGCTACAGTATTAACATTACAGTATACAGGCAGCTACAGTATTAACATTACAGTATATAGGCAGCTACAGTATTAACATTACAGTATACAGGCAGCTAGAGTATTAACATTACAGTATACAGGCAGCTACAGTATTAACATTACAGTATACAGGCAACTACAGTATTAACATTACAGTATACAGGCAACTACAGTATTAACATTACAGTATACAGGCAGCTACAGTATTAACATTACAGTATACAGGCAACTATAGTATTAACATTACAGTATACAGGCAACTACAGTATTAACATTACAGTATACAGGCAACTACAGTATTAGCATTACAGTATACAGGCAACTACAGTATTAACATTGCAGTATACAGGAAACTACAGTATTAACATTACAGTATACAGGCAGCTACAGTATTAACATTACAGTATACAGGCAGCTACAGTATTAACATTACAGTATACAGGCAGCTACAGTATTAACATTACAGTATACTGGCAGCTACAGTATTAACATTACAGTATACAGGCAGCTACAGTATTAACATTACAGTATACAGGCAACTACAGTATTAACATTACAGTATACAGGCAACTACAGTATTAACATTACAGTATACAGGCAGCTACAGTATTAACATTACAGTATACAGGCAGCTACAGTATTAACATTACAGTATACAGGCAGCTACAGTATTAACATTACAGTATACAGGCAGCCACAGTATTAACATTACAGTATACAGGCAGCTACAGTATTAACATTACAGTATACAGGCAACTACAGTATTAACATTACAGTATACAGGCAACTACAGTATTAACATTACAGTATACAGGCAACTACACTATTAACATTACAGTATACAGGCAACTACAGTATTTACATTACAGTATACAGGCAGCTACAGTATTAACATTACAGTATACAGGCAACTATAGTATTAACATTACAGTATACAGGCAACTACAGTATTAACATTACAGTATACAGGCAACTACAGTATTAACATTACAGTATACAGGCAGCTACAGTATTAACATTACAGTATACAGGCAGCTACAGTATTAACATTACAGTATACAGGCAGCTACAGTATTAACATTACAGTATACAGGCAGCTAGAGTATTAACATTACAGTATACAGGCAGCTACAGTATTAACATTACAGTATACAAACAACTACAGTATTAACATTACAGTATACAGGCAACTACAGTATTAACATTACAGTATACAGGCAGCTACAGTATTAACATTACAGTATACAGGCAACTACAGTATTAACATTACAGTATACAGGCAACTACAGTATTAACATTACAGTATACAGGCAACTACAGTATTAGCATTACAGTATACAGGCAACTACAGTATTAACATTGCAGTATACAGGCAACTACAGTATTAACATTACAGTATACAGGCAGCTACAGTATTAACATTACAGTATACAGGCAGCTACAGTATTAACATTACAGTATACAGGCAGCTACAGTATTAACATTACAGTATACAGGCTGCTACAGTATTAACATTACAGTATACAGGCAGCTACAGTATTAACATTACAGTATACAGGCAACTACAGTATTAACATTACAGTATACAGGCAACTACAGTATTAACATTACAGTATACAGGCAGCTACAGTATTAACATTACAGTATACAGGCAACTACAGTATTAACATTACAGTATACAGGCAACTACAGTATTAACATTACAGTATACAGGCAACTACAGTATTAACATTACAGTATACAGGCAACTACAGTATTAACATTACAGTATACAGGCAACTACAGTATTAACATTACAGTATACAGGCAGCTATAGTATTAACATTACAGTATACAGGCAACTACAGTATTAACATTACAGTATACAGGCAACTACAGTATTAACATTACAGTATACAGGCATCTACAGTATTAACATTACAGTATACAGGCAGCTACAGTATTAACATTACAGTATACAGGCAGCTACAGTATTAACATTACAGTATACAGGCAGCTACAGTATTAACATTACAGTATACAGGCAACTACAGTATTAACATTACAGTATACAGGCAGCTACAGTATTAACATTACAGTATACAGGCAACTACAGTATTAACATTACAGTATACAGGCAACTACAGTATTAACATTACAGTATACAGGCAGCTACAGTATTAACATTACAGTATACAGGCAACTACAGTATTAACATTACAGTATACAGGCAACTACACTATTAACATTACAGTATACAGGCAGCTACAGTATTAACATTACAGTATACAGGCAACTACAGTATTAACATTACAGTATACAGGCAACTACAGCATTAACATTACAGTATACAGGCAGCTACAGTATTAACATTACAGTATACAGGCAACTACAGTATTAACATTACAGTATACAGGCAACTACAGTATTAACATTACAGTATACAGGCAGCTACAGTATTAACATTACAGTATACAGGCAACTACAGTATTAACATTACAGTATACAGGCAACTACAGTATTAACATTACAGTATACAGGCAGCTACAGTATTAACATTACAGTATACAGGCAACTACAGTATTAACATTACAGTATACAGGCAACTACAGTATTAACATTACAGTATACAGGCAGCTACAGTATTAACATTACAGTATACAGGCAACTACAGTATTAACATTACAGTATACAGGCAACTACAGTATTAACATTACAGTATACAGGCAGCTACAGTATTAACATTACAGTATACAGGCAACTACAGTATTAACATTACAGTATACAGGCAACTACAGTATTAACATTACAGTATACAGGCAGCTACAGTATTAACATTACAGTATACAGGCAACTACAGTATTAACATTACAGTATACAGGCAGCTACAGTGTTTTACAAAATCAATAAAAGTGTTGCTTCAGCAAAATTGTTTTTGTCTTCATTGATAAAGTATTTTCTGTATTTAATATTAAAATGATTTATAATTTTTTCAGGTTTGGTGTTAAGAGTGAGTGATACGTGGCGGCTGCTGACGTCCTGAAGCAGATGATTCAGATGAGTCAGATGACTGAGTAACTTTACTGAGATATTGAACATGTGCAAATCTTGCTACAAGAGGAAGTCTGGATAACTTGTCCAGGACAGTAAGTCTGGATAAGTCTGTAGTGTAAAGCATCCTTCTGGCAAGACAGTGATGGAGTGAATGATGGTGAAAGTTTTTCTTTTTCGGGCCACCCTGCCTTGGTGGGAATCGGCGAGTGTGTTAATAAAAAAAAATAACTTGTCCAGGACAATAAGTCTGGATAACTTTTCCATGCCAGGAAGTCTGGATAACTTGTCCAGGACAGTAAGTCTGGATAACTTGTCCGTAATAAGATGCCAGGATATCTAGTGCTGATGAGGTAGCCTGGTAATCTTGCCCTAAAAAGGAGGCTTTGATAACTTGCCACGACAAGGATGCCTGAATAACCTGATCTGAGCAATAATCCAGGATAACTTATCCAGTCTAGTAAGCTAGGATAACTTGTCCAGATAAAGGCCGGATAACTTTACTGACCAGTAAACCTGTATGACTTTTCCAAACCAGTAAGTCTGGATAACTTGGCCACACCAGTAAGTCTGAACAGAGTCCAGACCATCAGTCCTGGATGTCTTGACCAGACCATCAGTCCTGGATATCTTGTCCAGGCCATCAGTCCTGGATAACTTGACCAGATCATAAGCCCTGGATATCTTGTACAGATCATCAGTCCTGGATATCTTGTCAAAACCATCAATCCTGGATATCTTGTCCAGATCATAAGTCTTTGATATTTTGTCCAGACCATCAGTCTTTGGTATTTTGTCCAGACCATCAGTCTTTTATATTTTGTCCAGACTACCAAGCCTGGATATCTTGTCCAGACCAGGAATGCTGGATATCTTGTCCAGACTACAAAGCCTGGATATCTTGTCCAGACCAGGAATCCTGGATAACTTGTCCAGACTTCCAAGCCTGGATATCTTGCCCAGACCAGGAATCCTGGATAACTTGTCCAGACTACCAAGCCTGGATATCTTGTCCAGACCAGGAATCTTGGATAACTTGTCCAGACTACCAAGCCTGGATATCTTGTCCAGACCAGGAATCCTGGATAACTTGTCCAGACTACCAAGCCTGGATATCTTGTCCAGACCAGGAATCCTGGATAACTTGTCCAGACTACCAAGCCTGGATATCTTGTCCAGACCAGGAATCCTGGATAACTTGTCCAGACTACCAAGCCTGGATATCTTGTCCAGACCAGTAATCCTGGATAACTTGTCCAGACTACCAAGCCTGGATATCTTGTCCAGACCAGGAATCCTGGATAACTTGTCCAGACTACCAAGCCTGGATATCTTGTCCAGACCATTGGTCCTGGATATGTAAAGTAAAAGGACACAAGTGCAACTAATGTGACATTTTATTGTGGCAACGTTTCGCTCTCCAGGAGTGACAAAGCTCCTGGAGAGCGAAACGTTGCCACAATGTCACATTAGTTGCACTTGTGTCCCTTCACTTTACATATTGACGGTAATTCTACCAAAATATATACAGTCCTGGATATTTTGTCCAGACTAACAAGCCTGGATAACTTGTCTTGATCAGCATGACTGGATAACTTGTCCTGACTACTAAGCATGGATAATTTGATCAGAGCTGTAAGCCACGATATCTTGTGCATACCAGTAAGCCAGGATAACTTATATAAGCAGGATAACTTATATAAGCAAGAATACCTTGTACATACTAGTAAGCCAGGATAACTTACATAAACCAGGATAACTTTCAAATCAGTAAGCAAGGATAACTTACATAAGCCAGGATAACTTTCAAACCAGTAAGCCAGGATAACTTATATAAGCCAGGATAACTTTCAAACCAGTAAGCCAGGACAACTTATATAAGCCAGTATAACTTAGAAACCACTAAGCCAGGATATCTTATGTAAGCCAGAATAACTTTCAAACCAGGATAATTTTCAAACCAGTAATCCAGAATAACTTATATGAGCCAGGATAACTTTCAAACAAGTTATCCAGGATAAACATTCCTGACAAGTTATCCAAGGTTTTCCTTCCAGTTATCCAGGATAAACATTCCTGAAAAGTTATCCAGGGTTTTCCTCTCAGTTATCCAGGACAAACATTCCTGACAAGTTATCCAGGGTTTTCCTCCCAGTTGCCCAGGATAAACATTCCTGACAAGTTATCCAGGGTTTTCCTCCCAGTTATCCAGGATAAACATTCCTGATAAGTTATCCAGGGTTTTCCTCCAAGTTATCCAGGATAAACATTCCTGACAAGTAATCCAGGGTCTTTCTCCCAGTTATCCAGGATAAACTTTCCTGACAAGTTATCCAGTGGTTTCTTCCCAGTTAACCAGGATAAACATTCCTGACAAGTTATCCAGGGTTTTCCTCCCAGTTATCCAGGATAAACATTCTTGACAAGTTATCCAGGGTTTTCCTCTCAGTTATCCAGGATAAACATTCCTTACAAGTTAACCAGGGTTTTCCTCCCAGTTGCCCAGGATAAACATTCCTGACAAGTTATCCAAAGTTTTTCTCCCAGTTATCCAGGAAAAACATCCCTGACAAGTTATCCAGTGGTTTCTTCAAAGTTATCCAGGATAAACATTCCTGACAAGTTATCCAGGGTTTTCCTCCCAGTTATCCAGGATAAACATTCCTGACAGGTTATCCAGGGTTTTCCTCCCAGTTATAAAGGATAAACATTCTTGACAAGTTATCCAGGGTTTTCCTCCCAGTTATCCAGGATAAACATTCTTGACAAGTTATCCAGGGTTTTCCTCCCAGTTATCCAGGATAAACATTCATGACAATTTATCCAGGGTTTTCCTCCCAGTTATCCAGGATAAACATTCCTGACAAGTTATCCAGGGTTTTCCTCCCAGTTATCCAGGATAAACATTCCTGACAAGTTATACAGGGTTTTCCTCCCAGTTATCCAGGATAAACATTCCTGACAAGTTATCCAGGGTTTTCCTCCCAGTTATCCAGGATAAACATTCTTGACACGATATCCAGGGTTTTCCTCCCAGCTATCCAGGATAAACATTCTTGACAAGTTAACCAGGGTTTTCCTACCAATTATCCAGCATAAATATTCCTGACAAGTTATCCAGGGTTTTCCTCCCAGTTGCCCAGGATAAACATTCCTGACAAGTTATCCAGGGTTTTCCTCCCAGTTATCCAGGATAAACATTCCTGACAAGTTATCCAGGGCTTTCCTCCCAGTTATCCAGGATAAACATTCTTGACATGATATCAAGGGTTTTCCTCCCAGTTATCCAGGATAAACATTCCTGACAAGTTATCCAGGGTTTTCCTCCCAGTTATCCAGGATAAACATTCCTGACAAGTTATCCAGGGTTTTCCTCCCAGTTATCTAGGATAAACATTCTTGACAAGTTATCCAGGGTTTTCCTCCCAGCTATCCAGGATAAAGATTCTTGACAAGTTAACCAGGGTTTTCCTACAAGTTATCCAGCAAAAATATTCCTGACAAGTTATCCAGGGTTTTCCTCCCAGTTATCCAGGATAAACATTCCTGACAAGTTATCCAGGGTTTTCCTCCCAGTTATCCAGGATAAACATTCCTGACAAGTTATCCAGGGTTTTCCTCCCAGTTATCCAGGATAAACATTCCTGACAAGTTATCCAGGGTTTTCCTCCCAGTTATCCAGGATAAACATTCCTGACAAGTTATCCAAGGTTTTCCTCCCAGTTATCCAGGATAAACATTCTTGACAAGTTATCCAGGGTTGTCCTCCCAGCTATCCAGGATAAACATTCTTGACAAGTCAACCAGGGTTTTCCTACCAATTATCCAGCATAAATATTCCTGACAAGTTATCCAGGGTTTTCCTCCCAGTTGCCCAGGATAAACATTCCTGACAAGTTATCCAGGGTTTTCCTCCCAGTTATCCAGGATAAACATTCCTGACAAGTTATCCAGGGCTTTCCTCCCAGTTATCCAGGATAAACATTCTTGACATGATATCCAGGGTTTTCCTCCCAGTTATCCAGGATAAACATTCCTGACAAGTTATCCAGGGTTTTCCTCCCAGTTATCCAGGATAAACATTCCTGACAAGTTATCCAGGGTTTTCCTCCCAGTTATCTAGGATAAACATTCTTGACAAGTTATCCAGGGTTTTCCTCCCAGCTATCCAGGATAAAGATTCTTGACAAGTTAACCAGGGTTTTCCTACAAGTTATCCAGCAAAAATATTCCTGACAAGTTATCCAGGGTTTTCCTCCCAGTTATCCAGGATAAACATTCCTGACAAGTTATCCAGGGTTTTCCTCCCAGTTATCCAGGATAAACATTCCTGACAAGTTATCCAGGGTTTTCCTTCCAGTTATCCAGGATAAACATTCCTGACAAGTTATCCAGGGTTTTCCTCCCAGTTATCCAGGATAAACATTCCTGACAAGTTATCCAAGGTTTTCCTCCCAGTTATCCAGGATAAACATTCTTAACAAGTTATCCAGGGTTGTCCTCCCAGCTATCCAGGATAAACATTCTTGACAAGTCAACCAGGGTTTTCCTACCAATTATCCAGCATAAATATTCCTGACAAGTTATCCAGGGTTTTCCTCCCAGTTATCCAGGATAAACATTCCTGACAAGTTATCCAGGGTTTTCCTCCCAGTTATCCAGGATAAACATTCCTGACAAGTTATCCAGGGTTTTCCTCCCAGTTATCCAGGATAAACATTCCTGACAAGTTATCCAAGGTTTTCCTCCCAGTTATCCAGGATAAACATTCTTGACAAGTTATCCAGGGTTGTCCTCCCAGCTATCCAGGATAAACATTCTTGACAAGTCAACCAGGGTTTTCCTACCAATTATCCAGCATAAATATTCCTGACAAGTTATCCAGTGTTTTCCTCCCAGTTATCCAGGATAAACATTCCTGACAAGTTATCCAAGGTTTTCCACTAAGTTATCCAGGATAAACATTCTTGACAAGTTATCCAGGGTTTTCCTCCCAGCTATCCAGGATAAAAATTCTTGACAAGTTATCCAGGGTTTTCCTCCCAGTTATCCAGGATAAACATTCCTGACAAGTTATCCAGGGTTTTCCTCCCAGCTATCCAGGATAAACATTCTTGACAAGTTAACCAGGGTTTTCCTACCAGTTATCCAGGATAAACATTCTTGACAAGTTATCCAGGGTTTTCCTCCCAGTTATCCAGGATAAACATTCCTGACAAGTTATGCAAGGTTTTCCTCTAAGTTATCCAGGATAAACATTCCTGACAAGTTATCCAGGGTTTTCCTCCCAGTTATCCAGGATAAACATTCCTGACAAGTTATCCAGGGTTTTCCTCCCAGTTATCCAGGATAAACATTCCTGACAAGTTATCCAGGGTTTTCCACCCAGTTATCCAGGATAAACATTCTTGACAAGTTATCCAGGGTTTTCCTCCCAGTTATGAAGGGTAAACATTCTTGACACATTATCCAGGGTTTTCCTCCCAGTTATCCAGGATAAACATTCTTGACACATTATCCAGGGTTTTTCTCCCAGTTATCCAGGATAAACATTCTTGACAAGTTATCCAGGGTTTTCCTCCCAGCTATCCAGAATAAACATTCTTGACAAGTTAACCAGGGTTTTCCTACCAGTTATCCAGGATAAACATTCTTGACAAGTTATCCAGGGTTTTCCTCCCAGTTATCCAGGATAAACATTCCTGACAAGTTATCCAAGGTTTTCCTCTAAGTTATCCAGGATAAACATTCCTGACAAGTTATCCAGGGTTTTCCTCCCAGTTATCCAGGATAAACATTCCTGACAAGTTATCCAGGGTTTTCCTCCCAGTTATCCAGGATAAACATTCCTGACAAGTTATCCAGGGTTTTCCTCCCAGTTATCCAGGATAAACATTCCTGACAAGTTATCCAGGGTTTTCCTCCCAGTTATAAAGGATAAACATTCTTGACACATTATCCAGGGTTTTCCTCCCAGTTATCCAGGATAAACATTCTTGACACATTATCCAGTGTTTTCCTCCCAGTTATCCAGGATAAACATTCTTGACAAGTTATCCAGGGTTTTCCTCCCAGTTATCCAGGATAAACATTCTTGACAAGTTATCCAGGGTTTTCCTCCCAGTTATCCAGGATAAGCATTCTTGACAAGTTATCCAGGGTTTTCCTCCCAGTTATCCAGGATAAACATTCTTGACAAGTTATCCAGGGTTTTCCTCCCAGTTATCCAGGATAAACATTCCTGACAAGTTTTCCAGGGTTTTCCTCCCAGTTATCCAGGATAAACATTCCTGACAAGTTATCCAGAGTTTTCCTCCCAGTTATCCAGGATAAACATTCTTGACAAGTTATCCAGGGTTTTCCTCCCAGTTATCCAGGATAAACATTCTTGACAAGTTATCCAGGGTTTTCCTCCCAGTTATCCAGGATAAACATTCTTGACAAGTTATCCAGGGTTTTCCTCCCAGTTATCCAGGATAAACATTCTTGACAAGTTATCCAGGGTTTACCTCCCAGTTATCCAGGATAAACATTCTTGACAAGTTATCCAGGGTTTTCCTCCCAGTTATCCAGGATAAACATTCTTGACAAGTTATCCAGGGTTTACCTCCCAGTTATCCAGGATAAACATTCCTGACAAGTTATCCAGGGTTTTCCTCCCAGTTATCCAGGATAAACATTGTTCAATGTTCACTGTGACTCTTAACATTGTTCAGTGTTTACTGTGACTCTTAACATTGTTCAGTGTTTACTGTGACTCTTAACATTGTTCAACGTTTACTGTGACTCTTAACATTGTTCAACATTCTTGACACATTATCCAGTGTTTTCCTCCCAGTTATCCAGGATAAACATTCTTGACAAGTTATCCAGGGTTTTCCTCCCAGTTATCCAGGATAAACATTCTTGACAATTTATCCAGGGTTTTCCTCCCAGTTATCCAGGATAAACATTCTTGACAAGTTATCCAGGGTTTTCCTCCCAGTTATCCAGGATAAACATTCCTGACAAGTTATCCAGGGTTTTCCTCCCAGTTATCCAGGATAAACATTCTTGACAAGTTATCCAGGGTTTTCCTCCCAGTTATCCAGGATAAACATTCTTGACAAGTTATCCAGGGTTTTCCTCCCAGTTATCCAGGATAAACATTCCTGACAAGTTATCCAGGGTTTTCCTCCCAGTTATCCAGGATAAACATTCCTGACAAGTTATCCAGAGTTTTCCTCCCAGTTATCAAGGATAAACATTCCTGACAAGTTATCCAGGGTTTTCCTCCCAGGTATCCAGGATAAACATTCCTGACAAGTTATCCAGGGTTTTCCTCCCAGTTATCCAGGATAAACATTCTTGACAAGTTATCCAGGGTTTTCCTCCCAGTTATCCAGGATAAACATTCTTGACAAGTTATCCAGGGTTTTCCTCCCAGTTATCCAGGATAAACATTCTTGACAAGTTATCCAGGGTTTTCCTCCCAGTTATCCAGGATAAACATTCTTGACAAGTTATCCAGGGTTTACCTCCCAGTTATCCAGGATAAACATTCTTGACAAGTTATCCAGGGTTTTCCTCCCAGTTATCCAGGATAAACATTCTTGACAAGTTATCCAGGGTTTACCTCCCAGTTATCCAGGATAAACATTCCTGACAAGTTATCCAGGGTTTTCCTCTCAGTTATCCAGGATAAACATTGTTCAATGTTCACTGTGACTCTTAACATTGTTCAGTGTTTACTGTGACTCTTAACATTGTTCAGTGTTTACTGTGACTCTTAACATTGTTCAATGTTTACTGTGACTCTTAACATTGTTCAATGTTTACTGTGACTCTTAACATTGTTCAATGTTTACTGTGACTCTTAACATTGTTCAGTGTTTACTGTGACTCTTAACATTGTTCAATGTTTACTGTGACTCTTAACATTGTTCAATGTTTACTGTGACTCTTAACATTGTTCAATGTTTACTGTGACTCTTAACATTGTTCAATGTTTACTCTGACTCTTAACATTGTTCAATGTTTACTGTGACTCTTAACATTGTTCAGTGTTTACTGTGACTTTTAACATTGTTCAGTGTTTACTGTGACTTAAGAGAGTGTGGGTGGAATGGTTTCTACGGAGATTTTATATGGATATTTGTTTCATACAGGAGCATAATTACAAGTTTGGATGTGAGTTGCAGTTGAAGGAATATAAAATGTATGTGAGTGGCTCGTTGAGGTTAAAAGTGGGGGAGGGGGTTGCTGTGGCTATGAAGGAGACCAGTCCCTTGCATATTTTGGGGTGGGAGGAGGGGGTGGGTGGGTGGTGCTGGTGGAGGGAGTGTGGGGTGAGACTAGGGTTCGTGTTGTAGGAGTATACATGCCGGCGGAGGGCAATGCAAGAGTTAAGGAAAATTTCGTGAAGGATGTGTTGCTGTTTCATTTTAGGGGATTGGAATAAGACAAGGTGATGAGGACCCGAATGGGGGCGGGGTGTGTGTTGGGCATATTACGCAATGTGTTGGGAGATGTGGGGTTTTTAGATTTGTGGGGAGTGGTGGATGGGGGGTTTAGTATACGTTTAGTATACGTTTGTACGAAGGGGTTATGCTGCACGTCTGGATAGGCTCTATGCAACAGAGACAATATGCGTAGTGGGGGTTCGGACTTTAGATGTGGGTTTTTTTGACCATAGGGCAGTTATTGCAGATCTTTAATGGGATGGTATGGTTAGGATACAACCTGGTTATTGGAAATTAAATGCCAGACTCTTGAAGGGGGAGTGGGTGAGTGAGGTTTTACGGGAATGGTGGCAATCTTTTTTGGGGGTCACGGGAAGTTGGGTCGTGTGTCTTGGAATGGTGGGAGAAGCGGGCTAAACCAGGTATTGCAGGATTCTTTAAAAATAGGGGAAGGGAAGAGGCCAGGTGGAGGTATGGGTTACAGAATTATTTGGAATGTCAGCTGCATGAGTGTTATGAGGAGGGTCGGGGGGGGGGGCAGTATGGGACCGTTGCACAACTCAGAGGTAGATTGGCAGAAAATACATAATGACAGTTTTGATGCGGTACATGTGAGGGCGGGTCTGGAGGCTGTGCTGTGTGGGGATAAATCTTTGGGTAGCTTTTTGTGACGTTTTAGGGCCAGGCAGAAGAAGTCTACTATATTGCAATTGGAGGTAAGTGAGGGTATGGGTGGATATCATAAGGGTCAGGTGCTTACTACTACAGAAGGCATGAGTAATTATGCTGATATCTGGTTCAGGGAGAAATGGAGGCAGGGGGAGGAGGGCGATGCTATTAAGGAAGTGTTGAGGGGGGGGAGAGTTGGTTAGGGCAGCAATGGGGGAGGGGATAGAGATGGGAGGTGAGATCAGCACGGGGGAAGTTGAGGAGGCAGTGTTCAACAGGAGTACTGGCAAGGTGCCAGGTATAGATGGGATTTCAAATGATTTTATAGAGTTCAATGGGAGCATATTAAGTATTGTCTGGTAGAGGTCATGAATTGCATGCTACAGGAGGGGAAGCTAGGACAAACATAAAGTATGGGAGTGGTCATAATGGTATGCAAAAAGCAAGAGGGGAGAGTCTTAAGTGCATATAGAGCTATTTCACTAATGTGTTCTGACTATAAGATTTTTGCAAAGATATTAGGCAATAGGATGAAAAAGGTTATAGGGGAGGTTATACATAGGGGTCAGATGGGCATACCAGGAAGAAGTATGAGAGAAGGTCATGGGTGCATCAGGGATTTTTTGGAAGGTTGCAAGGGGGGGAGGACTTTTGGGTCTTGATTGGGAGAATGTATACGACTGTGTGGATAGAAAATTTTTGAGGGCTAGTTTGTTGTGTCAGAGTTTTGGGGAAGGGGTTGTGCGGTGGGTTGATACAGTGTACTCATCGGCAATGGTGCAGGTTCAAGTCAATGGTAGGTTGGGAAGGCTGGTTAAAATGGAGAGGGGCTTGAGGCAGGGGTGCCTGCTTTTTCAAATACTGTTTGTGTGTATGCAGAATCCATTTTATGGGCTTGTAGATGGGGGGGACGTTAAATGGGGAGAGTGGAGGGTGTATAGGTATAGTGGGGTATGTGGATGATACCATTGTCCTGATAGATGGGATAGAGGGTTTGCATACTGTAGGAAAGGTGTTGAAGCTTTTTGGGGAGGCGACTGGCATGCATGTAAATAGGGTGAAATCGAGTTTACTGAAGGTGGGTTCTTGGGGGGGGGGGATTTGGGATTGGAGTTTTGGTGTGCAGTGGTGGATAGGCTACAGATTTGTGGAGTTATTTACATGGCAGATGCGCAGGAGGCTAGACAGGTAAACTCAGAGTGGGCGGTGGAGAAAGCATTGAGTCGGTTACAGGGTTTATGGGTGGGAGATGTCACCTTACAACAGAGGGCGGTCATAGTTAATTCGCTTGTTTATAGTAAAGTGTGGAGACTGACTGACGTGTATCCTTTGAGGACACAAGACATGCTTGAGATCCAGCAGCGGGTATTACATTATGTTTGGGGTTTTGGGAGGGCATGGTTGAGCAAGGTGGTGATGTCCCATGTATGAAGTGGGGGTGTGGGCCTTTTAGCATTGGGGCCGAGGGTGAAAGCCCTATATGTAAAACAGAGATTCATTAGGGCTGGGGGGGAAAGAGGGGTTAGAGTGGGGAAGGTGATGGGTGGTGTGCGGAGATGGTGGGGTGGCAAGGAGTTAATCAAATGTGAAGATATACTGAGGGTTTTATTACTGGTTAAGGAGGTTGCACGACTTAAAGTGGGGTATTTGGTGTCGATGAATAGGAGGCCGGAGATCCTGCAAGGTGTATTGGTTTTCCCCTTGTATGACTGGGGGATGATATAGGAAGACTTCCGGAAGCTAAGGTTAATGCTGAGGGTAAGGGAGTTAGCATACAGATTCATGACGGGGATCTTAGCATCGAAATCAGTTTTGAGTTTAATGGGCTTGGCGAGGGAACCTTCCTGCATCCAGTGTGGTGAAATGGAAACAGCATTTCATGCGGTTTATTTTTGTGAGGCATTTAGGGAGGTAAGGTCTTGGTTGGAGAGGGTTTTCGTATGATTGGTGGGGGTAATGTATCGACCCTTCGAGTTTTAACGTTAGAAGTGAGAGGGGTCCCAAGGGAGGTGAAAAGGGCGATCATGAATGTGGTAGTGGATTTTCTGTATATTTCCTGGGGAATGAGGGATGCTGGGGGTGGAATTCGAATTAAGGCAATAGCGGTGGGCATATACAGGACTGTTGGTAGGAATAAAATTATTTACGGGGGACAGTGGGGAGTTTGTTTTCCGGAGACCTACCATGAGCTTACGATCAGTAGTCTCCTTCAATTGGCACAGGGATAACTCTATAGGGGACTGGTTTCCTTTCATAGTCAGTTTTTCAAAGGTTAAGGTGGTGTGAGTGTTCGAAGGTTTTTCACGAAAGAGGGAATGGATGGAGTGGAGCGTATGTGACTATGGTAGGGTAGATAACATGCCTTATTTCAGTGTGAAAGGTTTTTCTTTTGTTTAGGAATGTATAATTCATGGCCTTGTTATAAAATTAGGAGGTTTATCATGATAGGCTACAAGCAGAACATAAATCCAGTATTGGCTAATAAATTGTTATGGTACGTATGTTGTGTGTTATGGGTAGGGCTTTTGGGGGGGTCCTACAACATCAGCAATACTGCGTTATTGTTGTTTTTCGGTGGCCAATCTATAGGGCGGCTGTATCATGGATTTTGTATAATTAAGAATGACCCGAGTTGTTATTATTCTGTGTATAAGGCATAGAGATAATATATAAATATGTATAACATATCTTGTATTTTGGCTTTTTGTGCAATGTTACAACGTTCTGCTGTTGTTACAAGAATAGCACAAGGCCACTGTATGCTCGAGTGTGAGCTGCCTTTTATCTACATTGTATGAATGTTGTGTGTTCGAGTGGGGCGTTGTGTGATGGGACGGGTGGATGGGCGTGCATGGAGGTGCACGTGTGTAAATGGTTGTGTTTGGTGTGAAAGTTATGTTCTCAGAGATAATGAAGCTCACTGTGTTTGGTGTTAGCATGTTGTAACAACGCTCAGATGCAAATTTATATAGTCTCTAGAGTTTATTTTTCTCTTTATGGCTTAGTTCATAACATATCAGATGGACAATTTAGTGTTTATTAAAAAACTATTTATGTATCGTAGAATATTTTTTACTTGAGAAATGTAATGACATGTAAATACTTCTCGGAGTGGTGAGTCACTCCAACTTCAGGATATTTATGTGAAATTTGATGAAATTTTAATAAAAGTTAGGATGTAAGCCAACATGTTGGTGATAGTGGCTATTTTATTTTGGGGTGACGGGGGAAAATTTAAGTGTGAAAAGTTTAAGTCATTAACAGTACTAACAACTTTATTGGTAGTTGTTACAAGAGTTTAGAAATATAATAATAACATTGTGTTATAGTTTTATTTACGGCATTGGGAAGTTGGTATTCCTGTATCATCAATGATTATAAATAGTTTTTCCTCAAGTGACAAGATGCGTCAGGATATTTACTAAATTGAGGTTACTTACTGTTATGATTATTCATATTGTTAAATGTGGTTTAGTCTTCAGAGTGTGTATGGGAGTTGGGGGGGGGTGATGCATCAACTGTGTTGCAACACAGGTTCTTAATACTGCATATTGCACGTATTGAGTAATAGTTATGAGTTGTGTTGTTCGTGTTAATGTCATTAGGATTGGTTTAATATTTTTGTGTTGAGGTTGTAATTTGGGAGTTTTTTGTTAATAGCCCATTCGTGGCCATTATTATTATGCTTTTATTCATCCTTGAATTGTGAAATGTTTTAAATAAAATATAAATAAAATATGACTGTGTCCCGACCTACACATCACCCACGCCACACCCTCGTGGCCTGGACACACATATGACTGTGTCCTGACCTACACATCACCCACGCCACACCCTCGTGGCCTGGACACACATATGACTGTGTCCTGACCTACACATCACCCACGCCACACCCTCGTGGCCTGGACACACATATGACTGTGTCCTGACCTACACATCACCCACGCCACACCCTCGTGGCCTGGACACACATATGACTGTGTCCTGACCTACACATTACACAAGCCACGCCTGGACACCCTGACTGTGTCCTGACCTACACATTACCCACGCTACACCCTGGTGGCCTGAACACACATATGACTATGCCCTGACCTACACATTACCCACGCTACACCCTCGTGGCCTGGACACACACATGACTGTGTCCTTTCCTACACATTACTCATGCTACACCCTCGTGGCCTGGCACACATATGACTGTGGCCTGACCTACACATTACACACGCTACACCTACACATTACCCACGCCACACCATCGTGGCCTGGACACACATGTGACTGTGCCCTGACCTACACATTACCCACGCCACACCCTCGTGGCCTGGACACACATATGACTGTGTCCTGACCTACACATCACACACGCCACACCCTCGTGGCCTGGACACACATATGACTGTGTCCTGACCTACACATCACCCACGCCACACCCTCGTGGCCTAGACACACATGTGACTGTGTCCCAACCTACACATCACCCACGCCACACCCTCGTGGCCTGGACACACATATGACTGTCCTGACCACACATACCCACGCTACACCCTCGTGGCCTGGACACACATATGACTGTGCCCTGACCCACACATTACCCACGCTACACCCTCGTGGCCTGGAAACACATATGACTCTGTCCTGACCTACACATTACCCACGCTTCACCCTCGTGGCCTGGACACACATATGACTCTCTCCTGACCTACACATTACCCACGCTACACCCTCATGGCCTGTATACACATATGACTGCGTCATGACCTACACATTACCCATGCTACACCCTCGTGGCCTGGACACATATATGACTATGCCCTGACCTACACATTACCCACGCTACACCCTCGTGGCCTGGAAACATATATGACTGTGTCCTGACCTACACACTGTGTGGCCTGGACACACATGTGACTGTGTCCTGACCTACACATTACCCACGCTACACCCTCGTGGCCTGGACACACACATGACTGTGTCCTGACGTACACATTATCCACGCTACACAATCGTAGCCTAGAAACACATATGACTGTGTCCTGACCTACACGTTACCCACGCTACACCCTCGTGGCCTGGACACACATATGACTGTGTCCTGACCTACACATTACCCACGCCACACCCTCGTGGCCTGGACACACATATGACTGTGCCCTGACCTACACATTACCCACGCCACACCCTCGTGGCCTGGACACACATATGACTGTGTCCTGACCTACACATTACCCACGCCACACCCTCGTGGCCTGGATACACATATGACTGTGCCCTGACCTACACATTACCCACGCCACACCCTCGTGGCCTGGACACACATATGACTGTGTCCCGACCTACACATTACCCACGCCACACCCTCGTGTGTGGAATCAGTACACAAGCTGCACTCCATGCACACCAAACATGCTTCATGCGCCTACGGCCAGCAACCACACACAAGATTGTACAGACAAAGAATGCATACACCATCCATCAAAGCCCCCTCTGGGAGAACTACCGTTGCGCACCACGCTTCATGTGCCTACGGCCAGCGCCCACACACAAGATTATACAATACAGAAACAGTAAACATAACACCACGCGTAACCTAATCATGTGGTAAAAGCTTACCCTAGTGATAAATGTAGAGACAATACATTTGTAATTCCTCCTTTGAAATAGAGACTCATACAGCATACCACAAGGTACATTATACTAACATGCAATCATATAAGATGCTCACTGTTTTATAGAAATACAAGAAAACATACATATTCAAAAGAGAGCTCCATTTTACACTTTCCCACAACTAGGTTCACTCTTCCATCCCCAATTAACACATTACATGAAATGTTCCTATACACCAAGACACTCACCAACCCCACACACCTCACATCACACCTTTGCTCACCAAATGCACCACTGATGCCTGCAAACTCCTCAAGAAGCCAGCTTCATTTTTCCCCTTCAGACTGTAATGCCCATAAGTCCCTGATGCAGAAGCTATGATATCCCTCCAAAAATCTGAAATACCATCTGTTCCCAGTGATGTCCTTATTCTGCCGTTGTGTCCCATAAAATATCGCTGCCAGTGCCATGATTAGCTCTCTAACTGGTGCAGGTCTTAAAACCCACGAAGTATACACGAAGTCTATGACAAGATAACCCACTGCATTCTGCACCTGCACCCCCACCCCCACATCTAAGCTTAATGCCCTTAAAACACTAATCCCCTCCCCACCCACCATATGTAAAACCTTGCTAAACCACTCCCTCACTGGTTCCAACCTCATACAAAAATATACAGCATGAAAAACAGTGTCAATATCCCCACACACACAACACTCCTTACCCTCCTGCACACGACTATTACCCAACACTTCCACAGACTGCAATATATTGTGAAGAAATTTGAACATTACCTCCCTCACCACAACCTTCAGTCGTAACCCTTTCAAGCACCCCCATATGTCGCTCCATGCATACATAGGATATATAACTTCAACCCTAGCAACCACCTCCCCACCACCCACCTGAGCCAGTCTTCCTATCTTAACCCTGCGTGGGTCTCTTGCAAAAATCAATAACCTCAACATTCCCTCAAACACCTGGACATCCCTACCCCTCACCCAACACCCAAAATCCCTTCTCACCCATGCCAAGCCTGTGCCTGCAATCCTGCCCTCCCTCAAATAACTGTGTTTAATGTACATACCCAATAACCTTCGATGCAGCATCATTAACCCCAGCCCTCCCAGGCGTACTGGAAGACACACATCACTCTCGACAACCAGTCACAGCCCAAACCCCAAATATATCAATACACATGCTTCAACAGATGCTTCTCATCACATGTTTCCAAGGGATATATGCCCCCCACATGCCACAGCTTACCATACAATATCACATTCAACACAATAGCATGCTGGTGTAGCATCAAACCACCTGTATGCAATCCCACCAATCTACCCAAAACCCTATCCACTGCATCTTTCGAATTAACCTCCCGTGCCTTCTGAAGATTTCCCATGTGAGCAACCCCACACACCTTAATTTGACTAACCAGGGGCCAACTGTCTCCCTGCTCAAAAGCCCCACCCACTCTGTCCCCCACCCTCTTCTTCCCCGTTGCCACGCCAAATCTCTCCACCAACTCACCCACCCTTTGTAAATCCTCAGACCTTCTGAATAGAACCGTGGTGTCATCTACGTAACCCACGATCCCCGGTTCCACAGACACCCCATCCCTTTCCACTCCATCCCATACACCTCATAGCACATCCCTATAAAATGGATCCTGGAGCAATGCAAAGAGAAGCTGCGACACAGGGCATCCCTGCCACAAGCCCTGTTCCATTATAACAAGTTTTCCTAGCCTACCATTCACTTGCACCCTTACCATAGCCTGCTCATACAACACCTTAGCCAAACTGACGATTTCCCTCCCAAACTCCAGCCACTGCATAAACTTCACACTCCACACAGTCATATGCCGCATGCCAATTTAACGATAATACCCCACCTTCATTTTTCCCCCACTTTCATCTATAAACCTGCGTATGATCCCTTACCCCACACACATTGAACACCCAGGCACCCCATATTGACCCTCATGCAAAACTCTGTCAAGAACTCCTTTCATTCTATTTCCTAACACTTTGGCAAAGATATTGTAATCAACACACATTAAGGTAATTGTTCGGTAATCATGCACATATTCACAAGACTTTTTTTTAGAGATCATGACCACCACACCCGTTTTTTGCTGTTCCCCCATCCTGCCCAGGGTTTTTGTGGCATTAAATAAAGCCACTAAAAATTCACGCAAACATTCCCAGTTTTCTTTATAAAAATTGCAAGTGATACCATCAATACCCGGCGATTTTCCCACACTCATTCCCTCCACTGCCATCCTAATCTCCTCCTCGCTTATAGCCCCACTCAAATTCAACCGATCCTTATGCACTAGATTACAACATATCCATTCACCCATTTCACCTAGCACCTCACAATTAACCCCCACACTTTTACCATGCATCTTGTACCACGCATCCACATAACAACCCATACCCTCAATTAACATAAGCACCTGCCCCTGATGATACCCCTCCAATTGCTCCTGAACCCGCAAGCTCATCATTTCTGTTGCCCTGTGACGTTTCCCCTGCTCTTGCAAGACATACGCCAAAGGTCAGTCACTCCATAAGACCTCATCAAGTCCTACCGCAACCTGTGCTGCATCAAAATTGCAATTTTGAATATCCCTAATCATTTGTTTTAGACCCTCAATCTCACCCACCAGACAAGTTCCCCTTCCCCCTCCCATATAGCATTCCTGTAGTTGACCTTCAAGGTAATGTAAAACCCCCATGCTGAAACCACTGCTTTTCCCTTCCCTGCTTCTCATAAAAATCCCTCACCTTCCCCTTAACGACTGTGTCTCACCGCCAAAGGACATCAACCCTTCGTCAGCTGTCAGCCCACCATCTCCTCCAAGTGCTCTCAAAAGATTCCTTACCCCCTCCTTTGTGCAATAACCCAACATTCAACTTCCTATAACCCCTGAAATGCTTTGGCACTCCCTCCCAATTCAAGTCCACCAGAACCCGTCTATGATCAGAGAAACTCACATTCAATGCACACACACTGCTCATCCTCACACCCCGAGATACATATATTCAATCAAGCCTTGCCGCGTAATCGTGCTTAATAAACGTATGCATCACCCCACCCACCCCCTCCCCTCCCACATCCACTACATTCACACTTTGCAACAGATCCCCTAAATACCCCGATAAAAAAACCCTCCCTCTAGGTTCTACATCCTAACGTCGTACAACACAGTTCCAGTCACCTCCTATAATCATAATGACTGGCAGCGATCTTAAATGGTAAACAAGGACGTCCCTAAAGAACCTATTTTTAAAGCCCATGTCTCCTTCTGAAGGCCCATACACCCCTATGATACCCACCTGAACCCCACCCCATGTATCATCCACCAGAACCACCCGCCCCTCCTCCCCTACCTCACATCTTTGCATAAGAAACAGGCTGACATCTTGAATTAACAACGCCACATCACCTTTCCATAGTGCAGAACAACCCATATACACCTCATATCCAGTAATCAACAACTCACCCAATGATTTATAATTATGTTCCTGTAGGAACACAAGGTCTGGTACTTATCTCCTCAAAAATACCTCTAAAACCTTACACTTGCACACTGATTTCAACCCATTAACATTTAAAGTAAGACACTTGAAGGATATAATGGGGGTTTATCTTTAGCCGCCCTAACACTTAGAACCCAGGCAAGAACCCCCACCCCGCCCCACACCTCCCATTACCCTCCCCTTGCACATGCTCAATACTCGTCAAGCCACCTTTACCTCTACATGTCACATCATGCCATGCTTTCTTCCCAGACATTTGCCCAGGAGTCAAAACATCCTTATTATCAGATATCACAGCCACCCTCTTATGAGAGCTATGATCCTCAACCATCACCTCCTCCTGGGTGTCGGCCCTGTGGACCTCCACTGCCACACCCTGAACCAGCCCCTCACACATCCTTCTTGTTGAGGCCTCCCACCCCTGCCTCCACACTCTCATTATCCAAACCAGCGGTGATCACATTAGACACCGATACATCCAATAATTCATGCAAAGCCTCCTGAATGGAAGCGTCCATTACATCCTGAGCAATCACAGATTCCTCTTCGCCTGGCACCGACACCAAGCCTATGTCCTCTCCAAATCCAGGGAGTGTCGCACAATCAGGCGACAACACTCTCTCTCTCTCCACCTCCTCACTCCAAGCTTCCCGTGATGGAGGCTCACCTTGCATCGCCGTAGCATAAGTCTGCTGCTCCATAGTATCATCAGTCCTTGCTTCTGCCATTGATCTCCCACGTCACGTTGGGCAATGTGCCACTATGTGGTCATATGCCCTACACAGTTGGCACGTACGCCTCTGACATGTGTATGTGATGTAAACTTCAGTACGTAAGTCCTCCATCACCACATATGATGGAATAGGATGCTATAGGGACATTTTAATGGGAAACGTCCCTTCAGGGATGCCAATAAGCGGACCATCACGTCAACGTCCCAGTGTCGCCATATGAATCGTCACATATCATCCAAACATGTTCCATAAATCACTCTTATCAGCTTCAAAAGGCACATTACGCACCTTGATCCAGGTGTAAAACCTTGACACATCATGGAGGCGGACACTAATGCCAGGGTTAACCGGCACAACCACATCCTGGTACTCGCCACCATGTTTTAATAAGTTCTGCCCTGCCGGAATTTGACAAAAATTCTTGTAACACCATTCAGTGAAATGCCATAAATTTCTTTATTAGCAATGCAATACGTGTCCCTCAATATCGCGGCAACATATGGGTATTCTGGCCATTGAGCGCGCCCCTCACCAGTTCTACACAAACAGTGTTGACACGCCTGCCTCCACTTTCCGCCATGATGAAAGTAATGTCACCTGCCACCAGGGGTCAAAAGTGCAGCTCTGCGGACGTCCTCTCTACCCGACATTGATGTTAAATAACATTGGAAAACTAGTGTTAACATTGATGTTAACTAACATTAGGGAACCTAAGTGTTAACGTTGATGTTAACTAACATGACAGAGCTAAAATGTTAACACTGATGTTAACTAACATTAGAGAGCTAGAGTGTTAACATTGATGTTAACTAACATGACGAAACTAAAGTGTTAACATTGATGTTAACTAACATTAGAGAACTGAAGTATTAACATTGATGTTAACTAACATTAGGGAACTAAAGTGTTAACATTGATGTTAACTAAAATTAGATTACTAAAGAGATAACATTGATGTTAATTAACATTACAGAACTAAAGTGTTAACATTGATGTTAACTAACATGACAGAACTAAAGCATTAACATTGATGCTAACTAACATTAGAGAAATAAAGTGTTAACATTGATGTTAACTAACATTAGAGAACTAAAGTGCTCCACTACCAGACTAAGGGTCGACAATCCAAATGAATTCCTTATGAACGAAACCCAAAATTTTGTCTTCCCAAAACTCTTGGATATTATTAAAACTCCACAAGATTTTGAAGAGGTAATTAATGACATGCCCATGAACTCTGCCCCAGGCCCAGACTCGTGGAACTCCGTGTTCATCAAGAACTGAAAGAAGTCCCTACCGCGTGCCTTCAGCATTTATGGAGAGGGTCGTCCCACAGTTACTAAAAACAACAGACATAGCCCCACTCCACAAAGGGGGCAGTAAAGCAATTGTAAAGAACTACAGACCGATAGCACTAACATCCCATATCATAAAAATCTTTGAGAGGGCTCTAAGAAGCAAAATAGCCAACCACCTAGATACCCATCAGTTACACAACCCAGGGCAACAGGGGTTTACAGCAGGTCGCTCCTGCCTGTCCCAGCTACTGGACCACTATGACAAGGTCCTGGATGCTGTAGAGTTAAACAAAATACAGATGTAGTATACAAAAACTTTGCAAAAGCTTTCGACAAGTGTGACCATGGTGTAATAGTGTTATGCAGGGTTCTGCATGACATCGTATGTACATATTAGTGGGGAAGTGTGCCATAATAATATGAATATTGTAGTTGTAAGGAATAATTTTATAATTCATAATGTGCTTTTGGAGATACTGTAAAGTACTCTAACTATAATTATAAAGAATGGAGTTAGTGATTTATTTTCCAAGGATGTTTGGGTACGCAGAGTAAGCGTGGGGGAGGAGGTCACGTGACGTTAGGATGGCGGTAGAAGCTGGCGTCGGAGATGCTGTATATTTTAAGTTAAGTTTGCAATAATACACTCATTTTGTTTATCCAATTCAAGCCATAGGCTTTCATATGGCTTACCTGTATGTTAACCCAGGCACTGACATGGTCAGGGTGCTGTGGGATGAGTGATGAAGTAAGAAATGAGGTTTGTGGTGCCATGACGGCCTGACGCTGACGGAAGCCTAGTGTTATGGTGGCTGAACCTCCAGCCAGCTGTGTGTACCTTCATTTGGGCGTGTAGAATTAAGGTTTTTATGTTATGGTGATTAAATAGATATATTTTCCTAATTGGGATTTTTGCCTAACCCTCTGTTAACCAACCCCTTGAAGTAACACATACTGGTTTAGCGCTTTCTGTTTTTAACTGGGATAGCCCGGGGTGGCCGGTTTGGGCTTGAGATGTGTGTAACTTTTACCTTTGCCCTTAGACCAGGCTCAAGCCCCCAGCTATCCCACATTTTTGCGTAACATGGGGGCCTGTCAATGGGAGAATTATCAAATTTTTGTGGTAATTCAAGTTTGCAACCTGGAAAGTCAATAATAATTCTTTACTGGGTTGGTCAGAGGAAGCATTCACTATAACACTCACACTAAAATAATAATTTACCTTTGTAATATTGCTAGTTTTTAGGGTGTTATTATTAATTAATACCCTGTGAATAATTTACTTTTGTGTGCAACATTGCTAGTTTTTAGGGTGTTATTATTAATTAATACCCTGTGAATAATTTACTTTTGTGTGCAACATTGCTGGTTTTTAGGGTGTTATTGTTAACTAATACCCTGTGAATAATTTCCCTTTCTGTATAATATTGCTGGTTTTAGGGTGTTATTATTAATTAATGCTCTATAAATCATTTACCTTTCTGTACCATATTGTTGATTTTTAGGATGTTAATAATACTTGATGTTTTGTGCATAATTTACCCTTGCAGGTACAATCTTGCTGATTTTTGGGAGGTTATGCTCACCTAAATTTCTGGAAATAATTTACCTTTGCAGGTGCAGTAGCTCTTTTATTTTTTTTTCTGCCAGGATTTTCTTTTTGTGTGCAGTTCTCTTTAATTTGAGGGAGTCACATGACATAACTCCTTGTGAATATACTACTTCAGTATATGTACCTTGCTGTGTGCTTTATTATTTTATATCAGTAAGTTCTGTGGCTGGTAGTAAGATTTGGTGCTATTATTTCCCAAAATGGCTGACACTGGTGAAAATTCTGAGGATGACATGCATTTGGAAGGTGACATTGAATCAAATCCCCATGATAGGGACCTGGATAAGGAAGTAGAATTTTTACAAATGAAATTAACCCTAGTTGCAGAAGAAAAGGATCGGTTAAGGATTGAGCGCACAAAGATCCAGGAACAGAGAACCTTAGAGGAGCTTAGGGCTCAAGAAAGAGCTAAAGAGAGGCAGCTTGCTTCTCACCCAGACACAGACACAAGGGTAGATGTTTTTCATTTGGATAAAGCCATAAAATTTGTGCCCAAATTCCTAGAGAAAGACCCAGACCAGTTTTTTCTGTTATTTGAAAGTACGGCCAAATCCCAAGGTTGGCCGGAAAAGGAATGGGCGACATTAGCAAGAACCCAATTAGTTGGTAAAGGGTTACAGGCTATTAGTTCTTTAGAAGGATCTGCCTTTTCTGATTATCATAAGCTAAAAGAGGTAGTTTTACTGGCTTATCAAATGTTGCCGGAAAGGTACAGGCAGAAATTCAGAGGACTAAAGTTTCAGTCAGGGCAGTCTTTGGTGGAATATGGTAAGGAGATGTCACTTCTAAATAGGTGGTGTCGCTCAAAGGGGGTGGTAGGCAATTATGAAGGTGTAATTACCTTAATTTTGTTAGAGGATCTTTTGAGAAATGTTCCTCCTGACCTTAAGGCATATCTTGAGGAGAAGGATCTTGATGATTTTAATAATGCTTTAGAGCTGGGTGACAGATTTTTAGCTAACCAAAAATTTGGTAGCAGTTACCACACCCCACATACTAATAATGGTAAGTTTTCTCCACCCACAAATAGGAATAAGAAATTTCAGAAGTTTAAGCCACCCATTTATCAGCCTAATAACCACAAGGGTTTTAATAACCCTAATTTTCCAGTACCCACTCGAGGAGGTTTTAAGTCAGCTGTCACAGGTCCAGGACTACCAGGAACAGGTGGGACGAGCCCAGTTCCCCAGAACCAAGGGATCCAACCTAGGTCAAATGGGCAGGGGGCCTTTAAACCTTATCACTGTACATATTGCAATAAACAGGGCCACCTGCAGCCATATTGTCGAAAGATGCTTAGGGACCAGGCTGCGGCAGATGCTTCTCCAGTAAATACACCGATTACACATGATGTGGCTTGCATTGCAGTTTTGCCCCAAGGTATCCAAAGAAGACCAGCAGTCTTTGACCCTCGGATGAAGGTCTATTCAAGTAAGTCTACTGTGGCCTTACCCCAAAATGAAGGTAGGGTCACTGGTGTTATGTCTTTGAGGGACACTTGTAGCACATACACCTTGCTTCACAGGGGTGTATTGCCAGTGTCGGATGACACCTACACCGGATTGGACATTTTTCTTAAAGGGATAACTGGAGTCCCTGTCAGGACTCCAGTGCACAGGTTATGGGTAGAGTCTGAGTACCAGTCTGGGTACCTACCTGTAGGTATTGCAGAAGATGTACCTTTTGCAGGAGTTGACCTTCTACTAGGCAACAATGTTGTGGGACTCCTCAAAAGTGAGGAATGTTTGGTTTTGCAGGACCCTGCTTTACAAGGTGGTAATGACCCAATTGGAGCAACGGTACCTGAAAATTTTTCAATGTGCTTTCGGACTAAACAGGGGAACAAGGTAGGAGCTGTGCCTCACTGTGACCCTTCTGCACACTGTGGTGATGGTTTGGGCATGGAGAGCCTGTTCATTGAGTCTGACCTGCAGGAGATTCTGAGCAGTGATGAACCGGCTCAACCGGAACTCGGTTGGAGAAGTGGTCTTGGTGCTGATGTGGGAAAAAATCCCCTGACTCTGCAGCAGCTGAGTGAGGCCCGGGAAGGTTGTGACCTCCGAAACGCTATTCATTTATCAGTTGTCGCGGAGGATGTGGTTCCCAAATTTACCAAGTGTTTATTTTGCAGAGTTGATCAAATGAGCAAGACTCTTTTTAAGAGGACCTGTGCTTACGTGTCCGCGGCAGAACTATTAAAGTGTCTTTGTCAGTATTTTTTACAGATTCTGAAGGAATGGCATTTCAGTGTTAAGACGGGAGAGCTAAATAATCAGTGTTTATTAATAAATTCCTTTTCTAACAGGTTACCAGAGTCTGTACCCTTTCTGAATAATTTTGTGTGTGTGGTTTTGAGATTTCTGGTGAAACATTTTTGTCTCTTAGGCTTTGCACAAATCACCCAGACGTCATATTTTATGAAATGTCATGTAGTTTTGAGAGGCCTACTTGAGGTTAAATTTACCAATGTATATCATCCTAGGAGTCAAAGAAAAGCTCCATGGTTTTCCCAGTCTCTCAGGGCAATGCATATTTGTTTTCCCCAGTACCAGAAGGACTGGGAGGAGGGAATTCCCCTCCCTTTCATTACCGTGTGGGGAAGCACTTGGAATCATTAAGTCATGTGCTACGTGAGGATGGTGATGTTTCCCCGGCGGTGTTTTTTCTCGGTTTCAGAAAATTCTTGGCTAAGATGAGGTCGACGGCACTAGTGCACCAGTCTGCCAGTCCGCCCAGGATGACGTGGGACTATGAGGTGGTGCTACACATTCTGGAAGCTGGAGAGATGGGATTGGCATTGGAACCGGGTCCTGGGAAGGCTATGATGGAACTGTGTGGTGACTTCAAAATGATGATGGATAAAGTCCCTGAGAAAGATAATGTAAGCAGGAAAATTGTAAGAGATTGTGGAAGATTTGGATCTTCTGAAAGACTGGTTGAAGTGTTGGCTCAGCCGTGGTGCACCTTAGTGAAAGAGTTTTGGGATGCTGAAAAATGGGGCCATGTTAAACCCCATGAGGCAGAGGTTTCCGAATTTGTGAAATGTCAGCAGGTCTGGCATGATGTAAGCTGGGGTGAAATAGGTTCCTTGAAGGAAGTGAAGTGTTTATTTCTAGAGACTGTATTTGTATCCAGCGAGAGTTGGTGGACGTTGTTTTTTACTGGTCTCACACTAGGTTATACCTTGAAAACGTGCACTGACTGCCGCCAGGTACAGTTAAAAAATAAGGTTTTGTCTCCTCTTTATGAACTACATGCAAATTGTGTGAATGAACAGTGGGTGCGTCATCTGCTTCCCACGACCATGTGTGCCAAGGACACACCCGTATTTGTAACTTTAATATCTCTGTCCATGTACCTTTTGTATGCCATTAACCCTCAAGATCTTTTATGTGTAATCCTGAGTTACCCTCCCCGGGTTTTGCAAAATGATACAGAGGTTGGGTCAGTCTTGTTGCAGGGTAGAGCAGGAGAAGTAATGCCACTCGGCTGCTTCTCAGCAAAAAGTAGCAGGTACCAAAGAAGTTATACCTCCATAGAAAAGGAGGCTCTTGCTTTAGTGTTGGCAGTGCAACACTTTGACGTGCACATATCTAAATCAGTTCACCCTATAACTGTGTATAGTGACCATAATCCCTTACGTTTCCTTCATTTAATGAGGAACCACAATCAGAGACTTACGAGGTGGGCCTTGTTTCTCCAACCTCTTAATCTGGTGATTCGTTATGTGAAGGGAGCGGAGAATGTGGTTGCTGATGCCTTGTCTCGTGTTTAAAGTGCACAATGTAGTGTATAGATCACTTATCTATTCTTATTTTGCAGTGGTTTGCGGTAGACGAGTAGATGGAACTCTGGGCCACCCAAAGGAGAAGGGCAGGTTGAGCTGGAGCTGGAGGTATCAGGATTCCCTAGTGTGTGTGTATTTAAGGGGGTAGACACATCAAAGACCATGCCTAGGTAAGGTATGCTACGTTTTTTAGGTGTTGGCTGGAATGCCTCGCCTCTGTTTTATGTTGGTATAGGGACTGTTGGACCTAATGTTTTAGTGAATGTGGGGCTGGCGGTGATGCCCTCCACTGTTTGGGTCATGTCTTTTGATCCGAGGTGTTTTGGTTCTCCAGGACTCTTTTTCAATTTTTCCTTTTTGGATCACCACTGGGGTGACTCCAGGGTCCTTGGAATGACATGTAGGTGACGGCCTGGGAGGTCCACCTTTTCGGGGTCTTCAGTGATGACTCCAGGGTTTTACGGCCGCAGTCCCACCAACAAGATTTATGTGCCTATCCACCCGTTGTTTTTAGGGGCCTGAGATTTTCCCCTCTCCTGTGCTCTCCTGATTCTCGCAGAGGTGTGTCATGGGGAACCAGTTTTGTTTACTAAAGATTGCTGTGAGATGGGAGTGATGATGTGATGTTGTTTTCTCCGTAGAATTTAACATGTAACATATGTTTTTCTTTTCTTTGAACTCCTGGAAAATGTACTTACTGTTTAAAAGTTTTTTTGGTGGCACCTACAGTTTGGTCTGCCTTGCAACATACTGAACTTTGGTGTTACTTCATTAAACGGCATTCCTCAGGGGCACTTTTGTACAAAGTTTACTTGCTTGTTTATAAGTTTGCTTGATGTAATTTAGGTAAAACGCATCAACGCCAGCGCTGTGTTGTAATGGTGCCTTTTCCTAAAACAGCTGTCTAAGAGTGTGACTGTGAGCTCGTTGGACATAGAACTTGATCACTTTTATGTTCGACGAGTTTCATATGTCTGCACTCTAGTACCTCAGTTTGTAAATATTGCATATTTGTAGTACCAAAAGACCGTGATTGTATGGTGGTTATTCCCCAGTTATCATTTTGCCAGTTGCCTCAGACCTTAATGTGGGGCTTATTTTCTTTTTTTTTTCTTTTTGCCTAGCGGTGTCCGTTGGGACCCCGCTAGCAGAGTGAGACCTATGGTCTGGAGGTGGGGGTGTTATGCAGGGTTCTGCATGACATCGTATGTACATATTAGTGGGGAAGTGTGCCATAATAATATGAATATTGTAGTTGTAAGGAATAATTTTATAATTCATAATGTGCTTTTGGAGGTACTGTAAAGTACTCTAACTATAATTATAAAGAATGGAGTTAGTGATTTATTTTCCAAGGATGTTTGGGTACGCAGAGTAAGCGTGGGGGAGGAGGTCACGTGACGTTAGGATGGCGGTAGAAGCTGGCGTCGGAGATGCTGTATATTTTAAGTTAAGTTTGCAA